>NW_027639249.1:0-61406 GCF_951799975.1 Gobius niger | reverse complement strand
TTTTGCATCAAGGTTCGGTCCAACATTGACAAAAAATGTATTAAATGTATCGAGTACTTCATTCATATTATTTATAGTTCTATCCTCATCTTTGAAGTATTGTGGATAATTAATTATTCTTGGTTTGTTTCTAATTATACTATGTAAGATATTCTATAAGCCTTTAATATTATTCTTATTGTTATCTAATAACTTATTATAATACTCTTGTGTACATTTTCTAACAGTACTTTCAATTTATTTTTATGTGTCTTATATTTATCCTCAGCTTCTTTTGTTCGTTTTGTTATAAAGTTCTTGTAAAGAGAATTTTTTTTCTTACATGCATTTAGCAAACCCTTAGACATCTATGGATTATCCTTACACTTTCTGTTTTTACAGTATTTCCTCATTTGGGCAGTTTTTATCATATTTTTTGAAGTATTCGCGCAAACTCCTCGTATGCTTTATTAGTGTCATTCTCTCTGCTTTGACAGGCCCTTTTTAAGGGAATCAATAGTGTTCTTTGTTTTTACCCTTCTAAACCAATGCATGTCTCCTGGTTCAATTTTTTGGTGATTATTTTTGTACAATACAAAAGGTGATCACTGATATCATTTATCATTAAACCGCTGATAGTATTATTTTCTATTTATTAGAAAGAACGTTATCAATTAAAGTGGCACTGTGGGATGTAATTCTACTCGGTTTAGTTATTAGAGGAAACAAACCTGGCATGTATAAAGAGTAGTAAATGAGAGGAAAGATTGAAAGTCCCAATAAGAGTAATAGGATAAAAGTGGTCAATTAGTTGTGTCAGTATGAATGTAGTGCATAGCTTAGAACAACACTAGCATTGTATATGAGAGTATGTTGTGAAGTGGTGTAATAGTAATGTTTTAGACACAGAAATGGCTGCAGGAGCTGAGGTGTGTTCATCATGGGGTAGGTGTTGTGTCAATGTTAGTGGGGACACTTTAACCCCTTGGGCCAAGAAGTAGCGGGGAGGGAGGTGGGGTAGGGCAGTAGAATTGTGTTATTGTATGACAAGGTTAATATTTGGACCAAGCTGGTGCCAAATGTCTGGTGAGGTGAAGAGGAAATAATGACATGGTTGACAAAGAAAGTGTAATGAAGAGTTTTTGAGAAGTAATAGTGCTATGTAATGTGATGTAATCTGTAGTGAGATGAGTGGAGTCGTAGATGATAGCTGGATTGTATGATTTATACAGGTCCAACAGGAGGAGTGTGTGTATCAGTCAGTGTAGTGTATATATATATATGTATATATATATATATATATATATATATATATATATATATATATATATATATATATATATATATATATATATATGTATATATATATATAGATATAGATATATATAAAGAGAGCGAGAGATATAGTTATCTAGCTATATAGCTATAAAGTTATTTAGTGATATAGTTATGTGGATATGTGATAGAGGAGGTAGGAACAAATGTGCAAGCAAACATGTCAGTAATGGAATTATGCCTTTGATGTTGCCTTTGAGGATTGTGCATAAAGGTCAGAGTATTTGTTTGTTGCACGTCATGGAAGGTTTAAAGAATGTGTATACATAGGTGTATTGGGTTTGGTGAAGGGCTGTAGAAACTGTACACAGGTGCCTGTGTGTGGCAGAGGAGAAAGTTGGTGTTCAGTCTTGCATGAGGGAAATCTGTCATTGATGAGTCAGATGTCACATGAAGGGGATTAAGAGTGGCGATGGGTGACTGTTTGATGTAGGCAGACCACACTTCCGTTGTGTATTGGCAGCATTTGACTGGAAGTGTGAATGTTGGGGGTAGGCGCTCATAAGCTTTTGCTTTAGCCTACTCCTTTTCAGCAAAATGTATGCTCAAATAAATAAATAAGTCATTGGGAGCAGAGAAGTGGATACACTGTTCTGTGCGTGTGGAAGAATTGTGAAGGTTATTTTATGTGCTGTAGATTGTGTTGTGTTTGATTGTTATGAATTGATATAGGTGAAAAGGTGTAAGTTTAAGGCACATGATTCAGCCACATGCTAATAAGCTATGAAAGGTAAGTATTAGAATAGTTATGTAGCCATTCATGGAAAGGTTGGTGACACATGTTGAGTTTGTGTTGATACAATGTGCCTCATGAAATATGACATATGTCACAATGGATAGGGAAATCAGCAACTGAAGAGAGTTGTGTAGCATCAAATGCTTCCAGCAGGTGCGTTTGATTTGAGGGAAAATTCCAAAGTACATAATTGAAGGGTAAGTTCCTGAAGAGGGGAGATTTTTGCAATTTGTCTGATGAAGGAAGTAGGAGTGAAACGGTGGTCTTATTGAGGTTGTAAATGCCAATATATGGAAGTGTGAAGGTAAAAGGGCCTGTATATAGAGAAGTAAATGAGAGGAAAGAATGAAAGTCCCAATAAGAGCAATGGGATAAAAGTGTATCTGTTAGTTGTGTCAGTATGAATGTAGTGCATAGATTTGAACAACACTAGCATTGTATATGAGCGTATGTTGTGAAGGGTTGTAATAGTAATGTTTTAGACACAGAAATGACTGCAAGAGTTGAGGTGTGGTCAAGAGGTAGGTGGTTTGTCGAGACACTTTATCGTTGTGGCCCAAATAGAGCGGGAGTGAGGTGGGGAAGGGCATAAGATGTGTGTTATTGTATGAAATAGGTTAATAATGTGAACAAGCTGGTGTGAAATGTGATTTGAAATTGACAGAATGTAGTGGTGTTGTTTTTATGTGAGTCTGTTTGTGTTGCTCTTAGTCCCTATTGCACTATAGGCTTATAGTCTATTAAAGGAACACAGCGCTCTCTTCCCCTCCCCTTTTGCACTTCACCTTTAAAACTAAGTAATGGGAAGAGTATAGCAATTATGTACGGATTGTTTGTGAGGGAAGTAGTGGATTTTTTTGATCATATGTCAGTTCAGACATTGGGTTGTTAATGTGTTAATATGGCGAATGTTAGAGAGCCTCACTAGCAAACTCTAGGACAGTTGCATTTATAAATGTCAATATGTCTGCAAGTATGTCATTATTTAACAGAAAGAGAATGTGTTTTAATCGTGGATTTTTTCGTGGGTACTATGTTTATGGTAGTGTAAAGGTGTTGTGGAAAATCATACAATGAGAATATGTGTCCTTGACATACCTCACAGCACAATGGTAACAGAAGTATTTAAATGATTTGTGCATCGTGACATGTAGGTTGTACATGCGTTGGAATTTGGCCAGTTTCTGCTGCTCAAGTAACTGTCCACCAATGTAGCGGTCAGAAGGCAGAAGTGGTTTAAGGTAGGTGCAGACTGTTCTTGGAAGGGTAAGGTTGGTGGGGATATATGTACTGCAGTCCTGAAAGGCGATTGCCTGTGGTGTCAAGTACAGTACATGTTGTGTGCAGGTATTTTGTTATCTTGAGTGTTATATAGTGTTGGAGTTCATTAGTATTGTATTGAAGATGTGTACTTATTATTGTAGTTTGTAGGTTTGAGCTGGTGGCATGGATGAGTGTGATACCCAATGCTATATGTTAGCAAGTGATGTGTACTGTATCTGTGCAGATTTTGCATGGTAAAAGTATGATGTATATAGACAGGGGGGGTTGTCGCAGGATGGTGTGAAGGAGAGACCAAATGCAGTTCCTGTGTCCTATAGGTATTGGGGTCACCAAGGGCCTTTGACATGTTAATGGGTTAGCCAATGATACGGTGTGGGTTTTTTTTAACCAATGATCACACAGAATGAATACTGTCTTAAGTAGCATTGAAGATCCTTGGGTAAGAGTTATTTGCTCCGAAGTAAGCCGGCAGACGAAGCTAATACGAAGATTGACACCTTTGGGCAGTAAGCAAGGTAAGACTAATGAAAAGAACTATGTAGATGTGTCCAGATATAATGTGTGTTTTAAGCATGAGTTATGTATCAGTAACATGACACATCAGTAGAAATGTAAGTGTCAGTAGGTGTAGGTACAGCATACAGATATTATTATAATATACGTTATAAGATGTGAAGTGTACATTTGCCTATTTTCCTAGGTAGCATATAGTGTGGTATGTGTAAAGAACAATGTAGTCTTGTTGTTGTCATGTTCTTGAATAGGTTGTTACTGTGTCAGATTTCAGTAGTTGTTGTTAGTCATGTGATAATGTTGTTTATGATTTGCAGTGTTGCGACAATGTCTTCACTGCCTTCTCCAAATAAACTGCCAGCAGCTGAGAATCAAGAGGCAGTGGCTGTCAGAGAGGGTCTGATTCGGATTAATGTATGTTTTTCATGAATAATACAGAGATTCTTTATTGTTTGATATGTGTAATAAGGAGTTTTTTGTTGTTGTTATGCCATTTTACAGTACATGATGCGAGACGCCAGCATCCCTATGACGGTGAAGCAGAAGTTAATTTTTGATATGTCATTGGAGCACTGCTGCATCATGAATAAGCATGATAGGAGAAGTGTAGCTGATGCAAAGAGTATCTCTTTGTTGGACCGGGAATACACGAGTCAAATGCAGCGACTGGAGGATTTCACAAAGATATGGGACGATTGGGGCGAATTAGGTTTGTAATGCATTTGTCTATAGTAATGATTGGTACATATGAAGTAGTTGTTGTTACAACCTGTGTTGTATTTGTAGATATTCCTGTCACCAGCCTGGAGTCCCCCTCAACAAGTTCTGCACCTGGTGACACTTCAGAGGCACCCAGCACTTCCAGAAAGTGCTCCACCAAAAAGACTGCAACTTCGAAACGCACTTCAAATCGAAAGCGGGATGCAAGTGAAGAAGTACCTGAAGATGTAGCTGTTGCTGGTTCGTCAAGGGAAATGTGTGAAGAGTCTGTGTAATCACATGTCATAAGGATGTATTGATGTCAGCACATATAAAGGGCAGTAATGTATCCAGTATTATGTATGACATGATGGTTAGTTGACATTGCAAAGTCATGTGAAAAAGTCATAGTGATTGTAATGTGTGGCTATTTGTGTGGTTTGATGTACCATGAAGCAGGTTGGATAGGCTGTAAAGGTGAAATTGTGTGTGATTGTAATTAAAGTGCTAGTATTGTGTAATTGAGAAGGACTGTAAAATAATGTGTGTGAGTTCTAGTTTTGTCCTGAGTTTGTAGCGTGATATAATGTGATTAAAGTACTATTGTGTGATGACGGTGTTAAGTAGTGTGCTTTTTAATAATAATAAATGAGTGTCAGTATGGTCACAAAGGTCTTTCACATAACAGTATTGCAGTTGTACAAAGTTGGATGTGGACAAGGACATGTGTCGTATTACGTGAATGTGTATCTCTGGTGTGTATCTATGGTTGTCATTAATAGGCAGGTTTGTAATGCATGGGTGGATCATGGGAAAGAAGGGAATATGTCTCAGGCTTCTTTGAAGGAGTTCAGAGTAAGTTTGATTTGTCCATGTGTTTTTGTTGTCAAGCAATTGTAAAGCTGTATTCCACAGTGGTGTGCAGTGTGCTTTTGGCAGGTATTAAGCACTAAGTATAAGACATTCCACACACTGTGTGGGTTGTAGTAGGAGAGAGAGGCAAGTGGAGGTAATCAATATAAGTTGCTCATGTGAGTGTAAGTTTATTTTGAATGTTAACAATTGCCAAAATTAATGTTGTAATAGAGTAGTATGTGTCACGGTAGGTGGGCAATGTTGTGTATTGATTGGATAGTGACAATGCACATGAATGAACATCTGCGTAAAGAGATGTAAAGTGTAGCTTAAGGAGGAGCTATGTTTTATGTGTAGTGTCCAGGGGATGACAGAAATACTGTAAATGTAACAGATAATGTTACAGAAATTAATATATAGAGGCGGTGTGATGGCAGCGTTGTGAGAAACTATGTTTCTTAAAGTTCATTTTACAGTGTGGGTGGAAATAAAGGAAATAGAGGGGGGGGGGGGGGGGGGGTAGACCTTGCTGTAACCAGAATTGTCCCACTGAGATAAAGAATCTTATTTCCTGGGGAGTTCTGGCATCAGGGGGAAGTTATTGTGCATGTTTGATTGGAAGGGGTAAGTGTATTTCTTGAAGGAAATTATCACAGCTATGGGGTGAAGCGTGTTATAAAGTGGCTAATCTCAATAGTTACAGTTGAAAGTAACATGTGAATCAGTTCATTTAGGAATACAGTAGGGATAATCTTATGTTGTTTTGGATGGTTGGAGAAATGGTGTACATGTGTAAGGACATTGGCTTATGAGCACAGAATTGTAAGGCATGGTTATGGATCAATTGTAAGCATATGTGTGTGTAATCAACAGGTAATCACCAAGTTGTATGAAGATATGCAATATGTGAAGATGTCATAGAATGTACAAAGTGTTTGGAAGGGTCAAATGGTATGGATTGATGGGCTACTTCAATATGTGATAAATGACATGACTGGATGATGTTATTGTTCCATGTAGTAAATGTCACATTGAGGGGGAGAAAATATGTTGTATGCAGGTGAGGTGGGCATATAAGTAGTTGGTGGTTTGTCTTAGTTGGTTGTAGCTATGAAAAGATGAAAGGATGTGATTGATGTATTAGTTTTGATATGTTGATGAACTGCCTAGAAATATGAAAATCACAGCACTCATTCTGTGGTTCACAATCAGGTGCATAGAAATGGGCCAGGAAAATGAGGATAGGGACGGGATGGCTGGTGTGAGACAAGGATATGTATTAGATAGTACTGTCTTAGCAGCCTGAATGTGGGGCTATGTCTGTATGGGGAAAGCATTCTAAAAGTGTAAGGGTTAGTTAAGATGTGTAGGCAAGTGATAGTGCTTAGTCATTTTTACTTGACTGTAAGGTATACAGTGCTCGACATTAACAGTATTAACAGTGTGTTGTAGATGATGTAGTGGCGTGGTAAGTGGTGGAAAGAGAAATAATAAGCATTAGTAATAATAACTAAGTCAGCTGAATATTGTACTGTCACTGCTAATGGCTTTTGTCCTAAAAGTGTATAAAGTTGCTGCATGCAATGTTGTGGCTTATGCATGTTTTGTATGAGGTTTTGAACTGTGTTTGCACAATGTACAGTCTCTGCATTAACTTAAAGATGATATGTGTGATATATTTTCTCCAGAGGAAGAAAAATGTTTTATAAAGTTTTGAAATGTTGTTGAACTCTGACAAGGATAATGTCATATCAATGATAAGGTATGTCCTTAAGGTGAGTTTGAGGCCCGCCTCTTACACTGTGATGTGCCAATGACAGTGCTGTAGGATGAGTGTGTGCAAGTAATTAACATAGTCGTCAGTGAGTGGCGGTCATTTGGAGACAGCCGAAAGACCAAGACACATGTGAAGAAAAAAGGTAAGAGTACATACATTTGATATGGGAGTTTTGCATTAGCCAGAAGGAAGGAAAAGTATGTTTTTGCAAGTGCTTGATGAACGTGTTAATGTGTGGAAATGGTGGTGAATGGTAATGTAAAAGGTAACATTTTAATATGGGGAATAGTATTCTCATTCACCTGTCTGTCTTGTCTGCTACTGCTATGTCCAGTAATGTACATGGTTTGAAGTGAAAATGTGTAAAAGCAGGTAGAGCCATTGTAATAGTGGTTTGTGATACACACAAGGCCATTAAATTAGGCCAAGGAGTAGTTCTCCATTGGTTGGGTGAAAAAGTAATCACAGTTCAATGGTATGGTGTAAGAATTGTGTTTCTGAGGCATGTGTAAAAACAGGGATGGTAAGGATTTGAATCAAGAGACATATTTTTTAGGTAGGGTTATTGTGGGAATGATTAAGTAGATCATGTGATTGAAGGAGTAGGAAGTGGAAAGATATCTGGTGAAATATCGATTGAATGGATGTGTTTGGTGTGCGTAGTTGTGTATACCATTGTAGGGATAGGGTGTAAAATGCAGATCTGTAATATAGAAGACATGAGCATTGAACAAACATCAGTGGATTGTGAATATGTGGCTTCAACGGGCATTTTTTTCAGGGATGTATGTTTCAGGCTGCAGCTGGGTGGGAATGGGCAGCATTTGAGAAATGTTGCAATGTACAATGTACAGTGTGGGGCAGACAATTAATGTAAGGTGTGTCATTATTTGTGAATGAATGATGCATTATACGACGTATGTGTAAGTTAGAAGGTGATGTCTGTGTGCAGTTAAGCGTGCAGTGATTGAACAGTTGCATGAGAGGTTAGCATGGTGCCTGTATTTTTATGAGTAGTGCATTGAAATTGAATATGAAGAATTACAGTCTTTAGAGAATGTAAGATGTGCAATGATCCTGTCTCCTGGGTAAAGGGTAAAGCAATTGTCAGTATTTGAATGTGACAATACAGTATTTTGTTATTATGTATCTATCTATAACTGACACCTGATTTATGACAGATGTGTTGTTACTGGGCCAATTAAGAACAGTTGGGTTGGCAGTCAGCCAGTTGTGCCATAAGAAAGTGGTAGCTGGCTCAGACATGACTGCTATCTTGATTAGCATTTGAATAGATTAGTAGTTAAGGCTGGGTGAGTGGGGAAGTAGGACCAGGAGTGGTGCAATGTGATGAGGAAGGGGGAGTCAGTCTAGGATTTGGTTCAATATGGTGGTGTGTAGGACGTTCCAGTATCAATGTTTTTGTAGGTGTTCTGATGAATGGGTATGTCTGCATTGAGAAGTAATCAAAGAAATGATCTTGCAGCGCATTAATGAGAAGTGTGTTGGTAATTGTAGCTGTTATGCTGTCCACATATGTAGCAGTTGGGTCAGTTGTGGGGGAAGCTATACCAGTAGCAACTGTTGTTGTCAACAGAAAGGTGAAGAATGAGTCAGAGAAGTTTTCAGGTGATGTAAAAGTCAGTGTGCTATTTCATGCAATTGCAAGATTACAATGTCATATATGAGAAGAGTAGTAATGGTGGTGAAAGTGTTGTATAAATCATGTTAACAATGGATCAGCTGTCGGGGCTAATCAGAAGGTTAGAAAGGTATTGTGGAGGTATGAATATATGTCCCACAAGAAGAACATTATAATGGTATAGGAGTCCAGAACACCAGACAAGAAATGTTTGTTAAGACACATGGCCAAGTGAAGGCAATGTAGTAGCAGTGTATTGATCTCAGGTATGCATAGGTCAACAGGGGTGATGCATGTGATGACATAATGTATGTAAAAGGAGGTGTACAGTTTAGCACATACATTTTTAAATGTACTGTATACATCATAGAAGTATCTCATGTAGAATACATATGATTGTGTAAAAAGAATGCTAGCTTCTAAATGTTGCATATTGTGTTTGTGTGTATTTAGAGGGGTGTCAGTGGAAGGGCCAGTTTTTTAGTGGATCTGCTTTTATGTGAATGTATTGGATTGGAAGCATAGTATGTTGAATATGTCCTATGATGTTAATTCAGATATATATTTGTGATTTGAAGATGCCTATGACCAAGGCTTCACGACGGTGTGCTGAGGGGCGTGAGAAGAGGGCGAAGCAACTGGAGAAAGAAGCAAATGAAAAGAAAGAGAAGCAAGTGGAAAAACAACAAGTAAAACAGTCAAAGCAACTTCAAAGGAAGGCTGCAAAGCTGGTTGATATTCCCATTGTTGTTCAACCTCGCAATGAGCCGTCCATTCTTGGTAAGTTGTTATATGTGTGCATGTATATGATACTGTGGTTGTGTCTAACACCGTGTAATCAAGACTGTGTTGTAATACAGGGAAGGGAACTGGGAAGCGTGTTTCTCCGCAAGTGTGGGACATTTCAAAGCACACAGGGAAGCAACACAAGTTAGTCATTCCCATTGACTCTCCAGAGAAAAAGGTAAGCAAGTAGAAAAATATTACAGTGAGTTTATAGTGAATGTCATTGATTTGCATTAAAGTGTCATATAGAATAATGTTGGTGAATGTGGTTATTATAATGATTATATTATTGTTTTTTCCCTTTTGTGTAGTTTGTTCTCATTGCTGGGGATTCTCACCTTCGTGCAATTGCGGATAATGTGGTGTTTTTTCCTGAAAGTCGCTACTCTTTTGGTGTGTCTTGTACACCTGGTGCCAATGCAAATCACCTGAAGATGCAACTACATGCAGATCATAAAGAAATGAGTGAGATCCACAACAAGGGTATGTGTGGCATAGCAAGAGAAAAACTAAAAGCACCTCATTGATGTTTTTATGACCCAAGCAAAAGTTAAATAGCAATGTGTGTTTTGTGTGGTATTTCAGAGGCAGACTTGCTCTGTTTGTTAGCTCCATCAAATGAGTTGACTTCAGCGATCACCATTGAGCAGGCAGTGCATAATTTCAGGAGCCTCCTGGTCTCTGTTTGTGCAAACTGGCAAAAGGTATACATATTATAAGTGTCATTTTCATATGTGCATGGAAACTGTGTCAATGAGATGGGGAAATTGGTGCATGTTCCATGTTTGTATTGCTGTCATGTGTATTTTTCCTGTTCAAGTGGGTCATTAGTCATGCATTGGAAAATTAAAGCTTAGTTGATGTGAGAAAAGTAACATATAACATTTTGTAGGTTTGTGTGGTGGATTTCCCGCCCCGTCTGAATGTGCACCTGGATTACCAAACAGCTCTCCGTCAGGCATACCATCGTGTTGCAGCTCAAATGGGTATGTAGAAATCAGTGTCATACATAATAATAGCATTTCCAAAAAGTGACTTTTGTTTAAACATATCTAATATTTGATCTTACAGGAGTGTCATACTACAGTATTGCTGAACATTTTCCTACAAGAAAAACACAGTTGTGGACAAGCGATAATGTAAGTATAGTGACGTATTAATAGTTTTACTTGGGAGTGTTAGAGACGCATTGGTTAATGTTTGCTTGTGTTGTGTAGGTGCACTTGAGTGATATTCCGATGGATGATGCTAAGAAATGTGGTACAGATGTGCTTATGGAGCAATTGTATGACGCTTGTGA
The DNA here is from genome assembly GCF_951799975.1 of Gobius niger. Taxonomy (NCBI): domain Eukaryota; kingdom Metazoa; phylum Chordata; class Actinopteri; order Gobiiformes; family Gobiidae; genus Gobius; species Gobius niger. Next base: position 50,500 of record NW_027639249.1, on the reverse strand, counting down.
AGACGCATTGGAATGCTGTCAACCTATTGTCCCGGAGACGGCGGGTTCGACATCTTCTACAAGGAGGGTTTCGACAAGGTTGGCAGTGAAAAGAGATCATGGTCGAAAAGCGCCATGTTTACGCAATGTTTCGCCATTACGCGTGGAACTTGTGGAGCCAGATCGAAAGGTGAGTTACTAATATGTTTTGTGTGAATAATGTGTTTCATGAAAGTAAACTGTTATGTCAGGTGTATTTTGATGAAATGTCTTAGTGCAAGTGTGGTAAGTCATATATTACAACGTTGATGTGGACTTTGGGTAAAGGAGACAGATCCAGATAGTATACCAAATAGTCCACTTACACTACTGAATAGGGCAGCGGTGTGTTGTAGGCACAGCTACCAGCACAGGCATATGCTCATACAAATTATGTATGAGCTAATTGAATTTGAAGAGACCCTAGGTCTTTATGTTAGTCATGTATGAATTTTTATGTATTTTTTTTTTAAGTTGAACATGTTGTGAGAAGGCAGGGTGGGGTCCCCTGGTTCTATATAGAGAATGTATCACTTTATGATATTGTGTTACTGTAGTGTCTAAATATCAGGAAGCGAGTAAGTGTGAATAGGTAATTTTGTGTGAATATTATGTACAGATTATGATCAATAACTATTTTACAGAGAAGGAGATCTGGGCTGTCTTTGCCTCGTCAGCAGCAGCCACACGTCAAGCAGCCATTACCTTCCAGGCAACGTTCACCTGATATAGTGGTACAGATTTGGACTTTTCCTCTAATATGTTGTTTGAATGTTATGATACAGCGGGCTTACACATGTATTGTGTTGTAGGTGACTGAGTGTGGCATTCCAGTCTCCCCCAATGTCTTTGAAACTCTTATGGTGGATAAGATGGAAGAGATGTCTCCATTGAATTCTGATGGAATATCAATAGTCCCAGCAGTGGAAAGGGTAAGAATGTGTGGTAGAATGGGTTATGTATAAGCATTTTTGTTCCAGATGTGTTTATGTACGTGAGACTCGTCATTGCGAAAGTATCATCTCAATTGATAGGCTTTTCCAAAATGTCACTTGATGTACATGTAGTTCCTCTCTGAAAGCTTGATGGCAGTGTTTTGAGTGGGTGTCTGGGGTGAATGATGGGATAAGATTGTGAGAAAGGTGTTGTTGGCCTCTGGGTATTAGTATTGTGGAATGAAAACCCTCAGAATTATTGTATGGTGGAATGGCTGTGGTGGAATTCAAGTTTCCACGATTTTGATGCTAGTCTGTATTGTTGGTTTTTGAAACAGGGAAAAGTTGGCTGAGCAACATGGTCATTGTAAAGACAGACCACAGTTCATCACTGTCAGAGAGTAAAAGTAAATCAGGGTTTTCACATTCTGTGTTTGTAAGGCAAGGTATTGCTGACGCATTACATGTTGGTAGTGAAAGAGTACACGAAATGAATCCTGCAATTTCTTCAGCTCACCTAGAGCACAGAGCCTACAATCTAGTGGAACTCCCTCGTGTTGCCCCATGTTATCCTAAAGGGGAAGCAGCCTTGTGTTTCTCTGAGCACACAGACCCCTTGGTCGTCTTTAAGTGACAGGATATACATGTGTTTGGTTCAACAACTCTTTATAGAGCCTCTGAGCTGGGGGTTCTGTAACATATAAAGCATCTACTTAGATTGAGCACATGATCTCAGTTCAACTTTGCTTCAATGGAAAAATGGTTGCATGTAACCTGTAGGTCAGAGTTATGCTTTATTTGTAAACTACCACTTACAAATGTGATTGTTGCATTGGTAGTGTGTTGTTGACATGTTGCGTCATTTGTGACACTGTGTTGTGTGGTTTGCATAGGTGTAGGTCTTGTTTCTGTGGTGTGTGTTTGTGGTTTTGTCATGGTTTGGTGTTGCCTTGTACATAGCTTGTTTGTTGTGATATTTTGATGTGCTGTAGTGGTGATTTGTTCTGTAGTTAATGTTGTTAGTGTTGTTATAGGAACTGTGCATTGGCACTAATGTGTTGGTTCTTTTGTGAGGTTTTTGAAGTTGTTTTTGTCACTTTTTTTCTTTGACTGATGTTGTAGTAGCTGTTTTGTGGCTGTTGCCTTTGGTCTTACATTGCATTGTGGATGTGTGCCTCTGTTGTGTTTTCTGGTCTTTTGCTGTTGTTTTGTGATATTTTTGTTGCATGTGCATGTCTTTTTAGGGTTGCTGTTGTGATGTTTTTGTCAAGAAGGGGTCAGATTTGCTGAAAGCTAAACAGGAGAGAATGTGCTCAGTTCAAGTGGAGGTTAAGAGGTGAATACCTCATTATGAATAATAAGTAGCATTGGCCCAAGAGGTGGTATATTATTTGTGACATTATTTTGGAATAACAATAGGGAGGTTGCTGTTGACATATGTACATGCATTACTGTGTGAAAGTGGTCCAAAGTATTCAACTGTATTTATGTCTTGCAGTTGTAGTTTTTTGTATGGTTTTTCAGCGTGTTTTATGTGTTTGCAGGCATGTCATGTGAAACAAGGAAAGGCTAAAGAAAAGAGAAATCATGTGGAGAAGCAGGTTGGTGTTGTAGATGTGTTTAATACAAGTGTAGTTAATTGTGCTGGGTGGTCTTATGATTATTAATGATAATGATGTTTTGGTTTGAAAGGCCCCCAAAAGGTCCATGCAATTGAGGAGAAGCAACCCATGTAGCAGCTCTGCATCTTTGACTATGGTTCAGAACAAGGTAAATAAACTTATAGAATAGACAAAGTACTGGTGTTGTATTTATACTTATGTTTTGGTTATAGAAGCAGTTTGGCAATCCGCAGGAGACTACAGCATTCTTAAAACATATGATGGCAGATGGCACTGTGCAACAAGTAAGTAAAACTATTTGCATCGTTCTTGTTCCGTCATGTATTTTCTCAGTTTGTTCTGGTGAAAGACTTAGGGACATAATGTGTATGTGTTTCCATTTAGATACCAAACACAGTTCTGTCGTCTTCATTGTACCATGACCGGCAAAGGGATCCAACCTACAAGCAAGGCACCGATGAAGACCAAGCTAAGTGTCCATGGATGTGTTTTCCAGAGTCAAATGATGTTGCTGGTGGTCAACCGGACATTGCAGTTAGTGATATGGCAGGTGTAGCCAGCTTTGCCAACTGTGCTGGCGCTAGCACAGTGAAAATGCCAAGTAATGTTACAGGGTCTTTTCATCAAGGTTCCAATTTTATGCTCCACCCTGGTACTCAGTGTATGCCTATTTCGTTAATGTCAGTAGCCCAGCATAAAATAAGAAATGTTTTTACATGGACACAGCGTGATTTAGACCATGCACTAATGTTGGGGGATGAGATGTATGACAAACATCATGTCCCGGAAAAGCCTGCATACATGTGTGTTGGAGATTTGCCCAACGCATGTCAAATAAATGGTCATAACTTTACATTTGTCTTTGGGGATTCGGCTACTGGAGATATGAATATTGAAGACAGTGAATTTATAAGAGAGGGTGTATGTTTTACCCTAAGGGATGGATTGATGCGCAGCCTTTCACAGTATGATTCATGTTTACTGACTGTGTGTGGTAGCACATGTGCTATAATTCAATGTAACCACTGCTATGCTTTGGTAGATTCTCATGCTCGTAGTGCTTCTGGAATGGTTGATGCTGAGGGGCAAAGTGTTGTTGTGTATTTCAGTTGCTTTGTCGAGTTGTATAGTCACATTCAATTAATGGCTGCAGAGTTAGCACACAAGGAGTTTGAAATTCAAGGTGTGAATGTGCTGTTCACTAAGTCACAGCCTTGCAATGACAATGTCACAAACAATGATGTGGATTTTGATGTGCTATGCACTGGACACACTACCACTGACATGTACTTCAAACCTTTACCCGTGAAGCTTTGTAGAGATTTGTGTATGCAGTTACAAATCGACTTTGAAAAATTAGAGACAGCTGGTGATGATGTTGTTGGTTTGTTAGGTCCACCGTGCCAAACTTTAAGAATTGTTGGTGATGGTAATTGTTTCTTCAGGGCTGTTTCCCAAGCTGTTAGTGGTACCCAAAAATATCACAGAACATTTCGACTAGCCACTGTCAAACAGCTCAAGCAAAATCCAGAGAAATATCACAATTTACTGCGTGATGGCTACACTTCTGTAGACCAATACCTTCGCCAAACACATATGGATAGGGTTAACACGTGGGCAACTGAAGTTGAGATTCAAGGAATGGCAGACTATTTGGCCATTGACATCTATACATACAACCAGCAAGGGACATCAAATGACAAAACATGGCTCAAAATAACGGCCACCACAAGCAGATTGATAAATTATGCAATTTATCTGGATCATTGTAATGAAAATCATTATGAGACTGTACAGTGTGTCTGTGTTGGAGCAGAAGAAGGTTGCTATTGCCTTTGTCAAAACAGTAATAATGATGTGATAACATACAATACCCGGTCAAAAAGCAGACAGGAGGAGATAATGGTAATGGATACACAGGACACCAAACAACAATCCATTATTCCAACAAATATAGTTTATAAAGGTGCATCCTCACAATACATGTTAAGAAAACAAAGAATGGAGAAAAAAGTACAATATCAAACAGACATGCATCATAAGAGTGTAATACAGCTACTACATAAGCAAAGATATCATAACAATCAACAATACCAACAGATGGTAGTAGCCACAGCCACTAAGAAATACACGTCAAACAAAAGATATCAACAAATGCTAAAGGCAAGAAGTATAGACAAGTACGCACAAAACGAAAGTCATCGCGAGTCCACTAAGGCATATAGCATCCGTAAATATGCAGAAAATGACTGCCATCGCCAATCCACTAAAGCATATAGTGTTGGGAAATATGCAGAGAATGAGTGTCATCGCCAATCTGCAAAATCATATAGTATTAAGAAATATGCAGAGAATGAGTGTCATCGCCAATCGGCGAAATCATATAGTATCAAGAAATATGCAGAGGATGAGTGCCATCGCCAATCCACGAAATCATATAGTATTGGGAAATATGCAGAGAATGAGTGCCATCGCCAATCCACAAAAGCATATAGTATTGGGAAATATGCAGAGAATGAGTGCCATCGCCAATCCACGAAAGCATATAGTATTGGGAAATATGCAGAGAATGAGTGCCATCGCCAATTGACTAGATCATATAGTATCCGTAAATATGCTGAAAATGAGAGCCATAGGCAAGCAACCAAAAAATATAGTATTAACAAATATGCAGAAAACGAATGTCATCGCCAGGCCACAAAAGCCTACAGTGTTCAAAAATATGCTACAGATGAGAAGCATTGTCAGGACCTGAAAGAACGGAGTAAAAGTAAATACAGTAACCCAGTTCACAAGGAAGAAGTAAAACTCAAAAGCTTGAAAAGAAAAGCAGCCATCAAGGGAAAGTCTCATATTATAGAGAATGTCATGCAACAGTTTCAGGATAAAATCAAATATGGACCACAATATGTGTGTTGTGTTTGCCATAAGCTGTTATTTAAATCAAGTGTCAAACTTTGCAAAAGGGAAAGTTACCTGAAAATGTCGCAATCAGACTTGGATGAATGTATATCTGAGAAGTATTTGCATAAATGTGATAATAAGTGCTCCATGCCGTGCAATCTTTATGTTGTACGAGGATCTCTTTGGGTATGTCACACTTGTCATGGAAAAATGAACAGAGGTACAATTCCTGCAGAATGTGCGTCAAACAACTTAGACCTTGAGCCAATACCTAGTGAACTTTCACAACTAAATAGTCTGGAAGCCCATCTTGTTTCTCCCCACATTATGTTCATCAAATTACTGGCTTTACCTAAGACAAGACAAGCAGGAATTCACGGCCCAATTGTGTGTGTAGCAAATAACATTTATCACAGTTGTGAGAAACTGTTGCCAAGGTCTGACTCTGGTGGGTTGTTGCCTGTGAAACTGAAACGCAAGTTGACATACAAGGGATACTATGAATATAAATATGTGGACACACAACATCTGAAAGATGCTTTGGCTTGGCTCATAGACAACAACATGTATTTTGAAGACTTCAAATTCAATGATGAATGGATAAATAACTTTGGCATGCCAAATGACACTGATAATGATACAGACAGTACAGTTCAGACTGTAGATCTAACAGGGAGCACAGCACCCTCAGTAGATCAAACTGAGAGTGCTGAACCCACAGTAGAGGAAACAGAAAATGAGCATTTATATCATAGCCAACAGCATGGTGTTATTTCAGACACATGCTCGATGCCTTTGGACATGGGTCAGGAAGCACTTGATCAGTACTTTGATGGAGTTATTAGTCTGGCTCCTGCTGAAGGAAACAACCCAGTCAGAACACTTGGTGATAAAACAAACGAGGCAAAATGCTTTCCAACTATATTTCCGACTGGTACTAATACATTTCATACCTCAAGAAAATATCCGATTACACTGTCCAAATATTTCAAAGTCAGACTTTTAAATGCAGACACTAGATGTGCTAATAATCTGGAATACCTGTTTTATGCTGATTCTACATTGATCTTGTACAATGTCATTTCCAATGTTTCGATAGCAGTGCGTAAAGGGCACATGGATGGAACATCTAAAGATCAAGCTAAAGGCAAGGAAACTTTAAAACATGTAGTGCAGTTTAATGGTGGTTTCAGATTTTTAGCACCTGTTCCTGGAAGTCCACCTTTTTGGTCATCCACTCAAGGTGATGTCTTTTCATTTTATCGCCAATTTGGACTGCCAACTTGGTTCTGTTCCTTCAGTGCAGCAGATCTACGCTGGCAGTATTTACTGGAAGCAGCTTTGATACAGGATGGGAGAACCCAAACAGTTGACGCTTTGAATTGGGCTGATAGGTGCGACCTTATACGTAACAATCCAATACTTGCAGCCCGAATGTTCGACTATAGATGGCATTGTTTTTTAAACATTGTCCTCAAGTCAGCGGCTCACCCCATTGGTAAAATCACCGATTATTTTTACAGGGTTGAATTTCAAGCCAGAGGCTCCGCCCATATTCATGTGCTGTTCTGGGTTTCATCGGCCCCAAAGCTGAATGTAAATACAGATGAAGAAGTCATTGCATTTATTGATAAATATGTGACGTGTGAAATTCCTTCTGACAGTGGAAGCAAATTGTTTGAAATTGTGACAACGGTTCAGCGCCACTCAAAGAACCATTCAAACAGCTGTAGGAAAAAAAACACAGTCTGTCGATTTAATTTCCCACGACCACCGTCTCTGAGAACCTTCATTATGCGACCCAAACAAACACCTAAATGCCCCAAATGTCATCGCAAAAAGCAAGATGCACAGTGCATATGCCCACCGCCCAATCCAAATGAATTAACCAAAGACAAAGCTGAAGTGCTGATGGGTCAAATCAAAAAGGCTGCTCATGAGCAATGTGACTCCGGGGTGACAACAGCAGAGTTATTTGAGCAAATGACTATCACACAGGAGCAAATGGAAGAGGCTTATCAACATTTGGGAGGGCACACTCACATAGTGTTAAAGAGAGAAGTCAATGCGGTGTATATCAATCAACATAACCAAATACTGCTGTTGATTTGGGACGCAAATATTGACATTCAATATGTAACAGATCCATATGCACTTGTTGTTTATGTTATTGGCTACATGACTAAAAGTGAACGAGAGATGGGGCTCTTGCTAAACAATGCACAGAAAGAAGCCTTAGATGGCAACGAAACTGCAAAAGAGGCAATGAAAAAAATTGGCCGGGTGTATCTTCATAATCGGGAGGTCTCAGCACAAGAGGCAGCCTACAGAGTACTGAGTCTGCATCTCAAGGAATTTTCTCGAAAAGTGGTTTTTGTTCCCACAGGCAGTAATATCACCAGGTTAACCAAACCCATTCAACAGCTTGAAGATGCAGATTCTGACTCAATATGGATGACCAACATTATAGACAGATACAAAAACAGGCCAAATGATGCCACATTTAATGATATGTGTCTCGCCACATTTGTGTCTGAATATCGGTTGCTTGCCAAAAATGAAACTTCCAGGCAGCCCATACTCTTGCAAAATTTAATGGGTGCAATTACAAAAAGAGTCAATACCAATCCTGCTTGTGTGAAATTCTTCCTATGCCCTGAAAGGCGTGATCCAGAAGAATATCATCTCATTTTGTTGCAAATGTTTTTTCCATATCGTGTAGAGGATGACCTTAAGCCACATCCCTTCTCAAGTTTCAGGGACTTTTATGACAATGGTGAAGTGACTTTAAGTGATGGACTAGTGCATTCTGTGAAGTCGTTTGTTAAAACACACAGAAAAGCTTTTGACGAGCACTCGGAAGACTTGGAGGCAATTTCAAATAAAATCAACTACAGTGAAGATTTAGAAACTGCATGGTGTAATCTCTGTCCAATACAACAGCTTGAAAGGTTAGAGGCAAATGAGGAAAAAGCTGAAATTCAACATGATGAGCACGATGAAGTGGAGGAAATCCCAGATCTTGCAATCAGAAATGAAGAGATTTGCCATTTAGAACAGACGAGCACCATGTCTAGGGTTGATGGATTAGAGCTTATACGCAGCCTGAACAGTCAGCAAATGGCAATTTTCGTCAAAATCCGACAATGGTGTGTGGAAAAAGTTACAGGACAAAACCCTGAACCATTACATGTTTTTATTACTGGTGGGGCAGGCACAGGTAAAAGCCATTTAATTAGAGCAATACAATATGAGGCCACACGGTTATTTGCACCAATATGTCGTTCTCCAGAAAACCTCTCAGTTCTAATTACTGCCCCTACAGGGATTGCAGCATATAACCTGAAGGCTGCAACAATCCACTCTACTTTCAGTCTTAGGAGGGATCCTTCCGATATAGAGGTTACAGCAGGAGAGGATAAGAATAATGTGCGATATGTTGGACTACGAGAGGATACCCTCAACACTTTGCGTGCCAAATACATGGACGTTGAAATAGTGATAATAGATGAAGTGTCGATGGTGTCAAAGAATGTTATGACTTACATTCATGGACGGTTGCGTCAAATAAAGCAGCGTGACTCCCCATTTGGGAATGTCACTGTGATTGCGGTGGGAGACTTCTTTCAATTACCACCAGTTAGGAGTACAGGTTTGTACAAACAAGTGGCCTATAGTCTGTGGGACATGCTGTTCCAAGTCACGGAATTGACAACGATTGTTCGGCAAAGTGATAAAGTCTTTGCCAATTTGTTGAACCGCTTAAGAACGCGTTCAAGATCAAAACCCATGCTCCATGCTGACGTTACACTGTTAAAAGGTCGTGAAACTGGAGAAGAATCAGCTGCATTGCATATCCTACCAACAAACAAACAGGTGTACGAACACAATCTCCTACAGCTCAAAAAGACATGTCCTGAGTACATAGTCATCACAGCACACGATTACAGTTATGATAAAAAATATGGCAAATTAATAGAACAGCATGGAAGTTTTCCGGGCACAAAAACGTCATTACTCGAAACCTTGCCCATTGGCATTAATGCACGAGTAATGCTGTGTAGAAATTTAGACACAAGTGATGGGTTAGTGAACGGGGCAGTTGGCACAGTAACACACATAGAAAATCCATCAAACAGACGGTTTCCTTCAGCAATATTTGTCAAATTTGATGACACTAAAGCTGGGGCACAAACGCGTCGCAAAAATGCATCATCACATCTAATTGGTTCGACGCGTATAGAACCATTGGAGGATCGAGCTAATAATGGAGCCAATAGACGCCTCCAATTTCCCCTAAAGTTAGCTTGGGCCTGTACTGTGCATAAAGTTCAAGGTATCACTGTGGATGAAGCAGTGGTATCTCTGAAAAGAACCTTTTCCCCAGGGCAAGCATATGTTGCACTTAGTCGCGTAAGAACACTGGAGGGTCTCATTCTACAAGATTTTACAGAGAAAGCTATTTACTGTAATAACAGCATTACAAGCGCACTAAGCAGGATGCAACGTTTTGACAGTACACGACCACAATACAGAAATGACAAACATGTATTCACACTGTTTTATATTAATGCCCAAGGACTGTCACAACATGTGTCAGATTTGATGTTGTGTACCCAACACTTAAAGCCTGACATTGTAGCTGTAACAGAAACATGGTTAACTTTACATGCCCAACATCCATCCCAAAACATTGTAGGATATAAGTTCCATAGTCAACCACGTGAGTTATGTTACCCGTCAAGCCCAAATCCAGCACTCGTTAATTTGAGAAATCAACAACATGGTGGAGTTGGGATATATTGTCAGGCACAACATTCCTACCATACTGTAACACTGCAACAGTTCAATATGGAAAGTGTAGCTACTCACTTCCTTGAGCCAAACCTTTTAATTGCTGTAATTTATCGTCCTCCATCATACCCAATGAGTCAATTTAAATACCACTTAGAAGAACTGACAAATTGGCTTGATTTGACCTATGATTCTGTAGCCATTGTGGGAGACTTTAACGACGATATATTAAAATCCTCAAGTCTATGCACGTTTATGCTCGAAAAAGGCTATACACAACATGTTCTGACTCCTACAACAGAAAGGGGGACACTAATTGACCATGTTTATATGAAGTCTGCACAATATGCTCTTGATACATGGGTTGAACCAACTTATTTCAGTGATCATGATGGAATAATATGTTGTTTTAGGCCTAAGTGACATTGACATGTTTGAGAAGGCTTTTCCTGTACACTCGGATTGTGGCATCATGCTAGTTCTTGTTGAGTGATTGCAAGCAAGGGACTTTCTAATCCGTTTGTCCGATAAGTGACAATGTGTGGTGTGTGTGTCAATTTCAGACAAGCTAGTTTTATTAGCTGCTTATTTGTTAGAAACAGTTGCTACCATAAGTATTTCTTTATTGACCAGCACAAAATGTGAATAGTTCAACAACAAAATCACTTTTATATTCTCTAGAAGGATGTAACAGTCTTTCTAAGCATTTCCCAAAGACAAATGTATATTAGCAATTGTAAGTGAATCCAGGAATGACATTTGGGCCTTTTGTCTGATGTAAATGTTGTCATACACTTCAACAAATGTCCTGATATTCTATGCTATGTAAATGTATGTAAATAGTTACTTGTATGATCCCAGTTATCTTCACTGTGGTTGAAGTCAAATGTACAAAAGGATGTGAAAAACGCTTTAAATATGTATGCAGCATTTGTGTAATATTGTACCTGTGATCATAGTTGTATACTGTACATGTACCACTTCATTCAAATGTTTCCTGAATGGTATAGAAATGGCTATCACTGTTTAACCAAGAAAAATAATGTACAATTAGAAATGTTCTTGATCTTTATTGCTATTTCTAAGGCAACATACATTTCTTCAATACTATGTCTTTCCAATAAAAATCCATAAAATGAACCCTGTTTGCTCTGATCTATGCTTGCTTCTGAAAGTGGGAATCACTACATTGTAATTTATGACCTGACAGGGCAACATGGTAAGAGTTGACAACATGATGTGTTTTTGTCTTGCATTATTCCCACTTTTGCCATGCTGAATATTCGAGTCTTGATTTAGTTCTGGTTTAGATATGCATACCTTCACTATGACCATTACTGTATTGTTACTTATCCTGGGAAATGGTCTGTCCATTATATGAAGTTGTACAGGACAACTGCATAATGAGAAAAAGAGAAAGTTATTGTGCATGGCCTTAGGGCTTTATTTACATTAGAAGGCCAGATGTTAATGCCACTGGTATGTCTTGTTTAGTTCTGATGAGGACAATAGTAAGCACTAACAGTGAAGACAACAAGAGAGAAATTAGTCTACTCCCATAAAGTAAGATGTAAACATTTGACCAGTTTTCTCTTATAACCTGAAGTGTCCACCTTGTGAAAGCAGGTTGTAATATGTGGTTGTTGCTGGCATTGCTCAAACATAACAGGATCTGTAATCACGTAAATATTTTTTTATCGATTGAGTGCAATGTTATCATGTACATGATTATATGATTCTTTTTACTGGGTGAAATGCTGTGCAGTGTGGGTTCAGTCTAACCCCTCACACAAACAATACAATCATCTGTACTTACTCTTCAACTAAAACGTTAAAACTGTTGTGAATGTTCCAGAAGCAGAAAGGAAGGTATGTTGACAATTGAAAAGTGCTGATGCATGAAGAACAGCAAACATGGTTCAACAACAGTGGTGATCTAGGCAGATCACTGTATCATTACGTTAAACAGTCAAGGTGGAGATTGATCCTGCATGATTGGGACCCTTGTGCTCTACCTATGAAACACACTGCTCTTGTCTGTTTTAGGGTTGGACATGTAAAAGGCTTTTACTCTGGTACGAACAACACCTGAAAGACTTACAAATAAGTAGTGAAGAACTTTATAAAACAAGTAAAGGTTTTGATGGATTTGGGAAAAACCCAGTACTCTACCAATGGAGGTACATAGCCACAACAACATGCGCAGGCAAAATGAGATAAATCTTATGAAACACTCCGAAAGTAAACCCAGCTGAAATGAAAATGTTACTATTTCACACAATCTAACATGGGTATTTCCCTGTATGGAGTTTATTATCACAAATAACAATCACAGACTCGACTAAAGCCCTATTAGCACGGGATTAGTTTTTCTTAAGGACCACATGCATTTGTATCTGGTGCGAATGTCATGTCAGTGATTTGCGGAGTAAAAATGCCCCCGCAAATTACCAACTATATTTTGAACTTCGAGGTCCTTGAATAAAAATAATCCAATGCTAATAGGCCTGTCTGTGATTTGGACAGAAACGGGGAGGATCCGACATGTGATTAGGCTTTTTCTATTTCCTGTGCGTATTTGTAATTACTTTTGCTGAATAATGTAGGCAGCAATAGAGTTTAAACCAGTGGTTTCGTTAGGCATAATTGACCGCATTGTAAAAAAAACCCCGCACTGAGCAGTTTGTGTCATTGATCATTGTCATTAATTCAACTCTCATTACATTCATGTGTGTTGAGATTTAGTTATTTCAATTAGGAATAACCAGAAATTGCAGAATAAATTGAGCTAGACTAAACCAATTTTTGTAATACACGCGTTTTAAAGCTTGTACGTAAAAGTCTCATAGGTCGAGTTATTCAGTGCCTCCACCGCTTGTCATTATGAAGCCTTAGACTTTAATTTTTGAAATAAAAGAGCTTATTATTTGCATTTCCTCATTTCAACTTCATGTTTAAGAAACACAGAGGGTGAGTGAGGCGATATTTAAGCATTCATTGATTCTCCGCTCTCCCTCCGCTCTCCCTCATCTGTCCCTCCGCTCTCCCTCCTCTGTCCCTCTGCTGTCCCTCCGCTCTCCCTCCTCTGTCCCTCCGCTCTCCCTCCTCTGTCCCTCCGCTCTCCCTCCTCTGTCCCTCCGCTCTCCCTCCTCTGTCCCTCTGCTGTCCCTCCGCTCTCCCTCCTCTGTCCCTCCGCTCTCCCTCCTCTGTCCCTCCGCTCTCCCTCATCTGTCCCTCCGCTCTCCCTCCTCTGTCCCTCTGCTGTCCCTCCGCTCTCCCTCCTCTGTCCCTCCGCTCTCCCTCCTCTGTCCCTCCGCTCTCCCTCCTCTGTCCCTCTGCTGTCCCTCCGCTCTCCCTCCTCTGTCCCTCCGCTCTCCCTCCTCTGTCCCTCCGCTCTCCCTCATCTGTCCCTCCGCTCTCCCTCCTCTGTCCCTCTGCTGTCCCTCCGCTCTCCCTCCTCTGTCCCTCCGCTCTCCCTCCTCTGTCCCTCCGCTCTCCCTCCTCTGTCCCTCCGCTCTCCCTCCTCTGTCCCTCTGCTGTCCCTCCGCTCTCCCTCCTCTGTCCCTCCTCTGTCCCTCCTCTGTCCCTACTCTGTCCCTACTCTCTCCCTCCGCTCTCCCACTGCTGTCCCTCCGCTCTCCCTCCTCTGCCCCTCCTCTGTCCCTACTCTGTCCCTACTCTCTCCCTCCGCTCGCCCTCTGCTGTCCCTCCGCTCTCCCTCCGCTGTCCCTCCGCTCTCCCTCTGCTGCAGCTCCGCTGCATGTTGGTGCACTTCAGAGAGAGCCAGGCTGCGCTCAGAGTTTATGTCACTCCAACATTTACAATTAACTACGGTTAAACACCTTTTACGGAGAATTGTCCATGGTAAGAGATTAAAGCAGGCTTCACCAATTCATTCAGGTGAAAGTTAATTTTACAAATGACCTCAGAATTGAACGCTCTGACGTCATATCCAGGAGATGTCTGTCAATTTCAACCAGAATCTCAGGCTTTGGTTATTATCCCGTGCGAATAGGGTTTTTCCTTCTATTTCTCTCATTCACGTAACTTTTGATTTGCCTCTCTCTCCCTCGCGCAAGAGAAGGGAAAAAACTTAAGTGAGAGAGGTCTAACTTCAAAGCAATGTCCTGTGTAAGCATGGTTTATTATTTCATTAGGACTTTTATTTATCAAAGTGGTTGCCTTATGTGTGTTCACTTTGAGCTCATGGGGCGGCGGAGATGACAAGGGCGGACTGAGGAAGAGGCAGTTGGCTCGGTGATGTTGCTTAGGACGCGGCCAAGAGCGGAGTGGAGCTTAGCAGATGGAAGATGTGAGCCTCGTCATTCACGGACATCGCACGCCTCTTTCTCTCCCATGGCCCGGGAGAGAGCTGAGGGTGGCAGCGTTCGGGCGCGCTCTCTCGCTGTTTCCCCAGAGCCGCGCTCTAAAACCCTTTCCCCACAGGCCGCGCTTACGTCCCGCGCTCATGCATTCGCAAACTGTCCCTCTGCCACTCCTCTCTCCGTCCGCCCCACTCCAGCAGTGACGTTTGTTTCGCAAAATAATTATCACAACTAAGCGACGCCCCTCTCCCGAAGAGGAGTTTAAAAAAAAGAGCCGTTCACCTCCGCGAACCGGTTCATATCGTTCACTGTATAGACTCGGTTAAAAAAGCTGATTCGTTCGCCGCCGAAACAGCACTATTGGCAATGTGTTCAGTGGTCCATGTAAAAGGCCCCTTCTCTGGTATGAGCAACGCCTGTAAAATAGTTACAAATACAAATACAAAAGTGAACACCTCTCTGCTTTAGTTGAAGCTGGTGTAGACCAATCCAGCGGAGCATAGTGTCTGCAGTGGTCTGACAAGTAAAAAGGAAAAGGCAGTGACACGGAGAAAAGTGGGTTAATAAAGCACAATATATACATAACTTGGTGCCCACTCTGAAGTTGTATTAGGCTCAAATAACGTGTGTAGCACCCTATGTGAGAAGACAAGACTGTGCAGTATCAGAACTGCCATTCTCCCACACCAATGACCTGCATGCTATCCCTGAGCTATAGCTCCACACACGTGTATTTCATGTGGGCTATCTTTCTCTACATCTTAAGATGTATTTTGGCCCCAGTTTATCCTCCATTGTTTCACTATTGTACCTCATTTCTTTCTCTTCAGGTTAGTATATTGCTAAAATGTTTTGAAGAGCAGCCAAAAATTGAAAATTAAAATCAAGACCAGCTGGGAATTGATCCTACAATCTTACGTTTGGAAGAGCAGTTCTCGACCTATTGAGCTACACAAGTCAGTATAACTAAATAGGAAGCAGATAACTCTGATCAAACACTTAGCATTCATGTATGTGCAGAAAACGTAGGGATGGCTTTACAGTTTAGCCAATGTTTATTTAATCATTTTGTAAATAGGGCATAAGTGTGGTAAAAAAAAAAAGGAAAAAAAAGAAATATAGTCAGAATTGATCCAGCAATCTCAAGGTTTTCAAACCAACGCTCAAGCTATGATGCCACAGGAAATCTTATAAAACATCCTGCACTCACAGTGTTTTATGCTGTGACAATGTGTGCAGCTGCCCATGTAAAAGTCGAAGGAAATATGAAAGTGTGAAGGCTGTGTTTGGACTAGCAACCTCCTTCACTTGAGACGACCATGCTATCACAGAGCTGTAATTCCATGTAAACATGGGCCTGATAACAGCTTTAGTTGTCTGCTGAGTCCAAAAGAGAAAAAAAATGAAAAATAGCATAGGTCTAGATTTGATCCAGCAACCTCCTGGACACTAACCCAGCTCTCTACCAACAGAACTACTCAGGCTGAATAGCTGAAGCGGCAGATGTGATATTTATGTTATGAAATTGTCGAGACCCATGTTGTACAAGGAACACACAGAGAGACGGACAGGAAACAGTCAAACTGAACTTCCTGTGATTGTACAGTTGAGAAAAACGTGAATTTGGAGGCAAAAAAGTCCAAATTAAAGCTTTTGTCTGTGACAGAGGGGTAGTATAAGTACATATGAGTCCAAAAGTGTAGCTTTTGTGAAGAAAGGGGAAAATATGGTAAATTGCTGAATTTCAGGAGAAACTCTGACAGAGGCCAGCATGCTGCAAGGCTAAGACCTCTGGCGATTTTCTCAAAAGACAGGCAGGCAACACATTTTCCACAGTGTTGCCTCCATTTTGTTCTCTTTAGTGATGCATAGGTGTGGTAAAAAAAGGAAAAAAAAGAAATATAGTCAGAATTGATCCAGCAATCTCAAGGTTTTCAAACCAACGCTCAAGCTATGATGCCACAGGAAATCTTATAAAACATCCCGCACGCATGTGTTTTATGCTGTGTCAATGTGTGCAGCTGCCCATGAGAAAGTTGAAGGCAATATGAAACCATGCTATCACTGAGCTGTAATTCCATGTAAACATGGGCCTGACAAGGGCTTCGCTTGTCTGCAGAGTCCAAAAGAGAAAAAAATGAAAAACAGTATTGGTCTAGATTTGATCCAGCAACCTCCTGTACACTAACCCAGCTCTCTACCAATGGAGCTACTTAGGCTGAGAAAATGCAGCAGATCTGAAATAAATGTCATAAGAGACCCCGCACTTGTGTATTTGCAGGAAACGGATTACCAGTTTAGAAAATAATATATTCTATCATTTTTTAATTAGGGTAAATTGCTGGCTGGCCAAAGACTCGTTGAGAGGGGGTTTCAGCCCTGCAGCACCCTCGATATAGAAGCAATATTTTGGTAAGACCCATATAATACATGGAGCACACAGAGAGACGAACAGGAAACAGACGAATTGAACTTCCTGTGATTGTACAGTTGAGAAAAACGTGAATTTGGAGGCAAAAACGACCAAATTAAAGCTTCTG
This sequence comes from Gobius niger, assembly GCF_951799975.1. Classification (NCBI taxonomy): domain Eukaryota; kingdom Metazoa; phylum Chordata; class Actinopteri; order Gobiiformes; family Gobiidae; genus Gobius; species Gobius niger. The sequence goes on along the minus strand of NW_027639249.1, from coordinate 33,362 downwards.
TCTGTGACAGAGGGGTAGTATAAGTATATACGAGTCCAAAAGTGTGGCTTTTGTGAAGAAAGGGAGAAATTTGGAAAATTGGCGAATTTCAGGAGACAGAGGCCTCTGACAGAGAACAGTATGCTGCCAGGCTAAGACCTCTGGCTATTTTCACGGAGGATGGGCGGGCCACTTACAAGCCACTTAAAAGCCACTTTGAAGCCAAGATGGCCGCCTCCCTGTGCGAGTGGGCGTGGCGCTCCAAGTGAGTTTTGGGCTTGTCCTGATGTCCCCTCTCACTGTGCCGAGTGATTCGGGCGTACGCCCAAAAAGGCCCCGATTTTTTTGAATTGGGGTCCGCTTCCAGAGGGCGCTGTGGAGCCATTTTGTTGTGGGCGTGTCCCATTCGTCCAATATCATAAATTTTTCCGCCGCCTCATTGCCTCCGCCAATTTTGGTGAGCTTTCACCCACGTTGAGCGGGTCAAAAACGCGATCCTTTCCGGAGAAAAAAAAAAAAAAAAATAATAATAATAATAATAATAATAAGAAACCACCCAAAAACAATAGTCCCTTGCCAGGACTGCGTCCGGCTCGGGCCTAAATATTAGGAGAACGGAGCGAGATAGAGGCATGGTGTAATATATTTTTTTGTTTGTTATGATGAGTAGAAGACATCTGGAAAGTTTGGTGGAAATCGGACAAAATATTTTTTTCAGGGTATAGGCAGGGGGCGCTATAGTGATGAGCACCGTGAAGTAATTGATCTCTATGGAATCAGACCGTAAGTGGCCTTCTGTCAGCCAAGTATGATCCAGACTGGATAGAGCGTGTGCCTGCGAGATGGTGTCACATTTACATGACAAAACGTGTTTTTGGGGGGGCGCCATTCGAAACGGGGGGGTCTGAGTGAAAAAAAGTCAGGTATTTTTTGTAGCCCCGTGTCAGGAGAGTCTGTTTAAACAGGTATGGGCTTATTCTGCTGAAAAATCAGGGACTAGCTTGTTGACACACAAGGCAGGTCCAGATAGACTCCCACATAAAAGTCAAAGTCACGCCCACATTTTAGAAAATATGACATGACTATAATGTATTTTTTGCTTTGCAAAAGTGTCTAGAACATACTGGCATCATTGTATTAAAAAGATTCAAAAGTGCAGTTTTCAAGGTATGGCTAGAGGGCGCTATACTGGGAGCAGGCTACACATTAATGGCTTCATTCTGTTCGGTTTCAGGTGGCGCATTAGTGATATGAATATGAGCTCTGTGGGCTTATGCCTGTGAGCGTGAGCTTTCTTGGAAACAACGCGAAATCTACGCGTTTTTCGCCGCGTCGTTACGAGGAGACGGTGAAACTTTTTTGAGAAACGCTGGGCAAATATTGAATTTCAATATGTCTAGACGCGCTGTGCCAAATGTGAGCTAAATCCGATGAAAAACCAGGGACTAGTTCGTTAAAACGTAAAATGAGTTTAGACGAGGTCCGGGTTTGAAGCCAAGATGGCCGCCTCCCTGTGCGAGTGGGCGTGGCGCTCCAAGTGAGTTTTGGGCTTGTCCTGATGTCCCCTCTCACTGTGCCGAGTGATTCGGGCGTACGCCCAAAAAGGCCCCGATTTTTTTGAATTGGGGTCCGCTTCCAGAGGGCGCTGTGGAGCCATTTTGTTGTGGGCGTGTCCCATTCGTCCAATATCATAAATTTTTCCGCCGCCTCATTGCCTCCGCCAATTTTGGTGAGCTTTCACCCACGTTGAGCGGGTCAAAAACGCGATCCTTTCCGGAGAAAAAAAAAAAAAATAATAATAATAATAATAATAATAATAAGAAACCACCCAAAAACAATAGTCCCTTGCCAGGACTGCGTCCGGCTCGGGCCTAAATATTAGGAGAACGGAGCGAGATAGAGGCATGGTGTAATATATTTTTTTGTTTGTTATGATGAGTAGAAGACATCTGGAAAGTTTGGTGGAAATCGGACAAAATATTTTTTTCAGGGTATAGGCAGGGGGCGCTATAGTGATGAGCACCGTGAAGTAATTGATCTCTATGGAATCAGACCGTAAGTGGCCTTCTGTCAGCCAAGTATGATCCAGACTGGATAGAGCGTGTGCCTGCGAGATGGTGTCACATTTACATGACAAAACGTGTTTTTGGGGGGGCGCCATTCGAAACGGGGGGGTCTGAGTGAAAAAAAGTCAGGTATTTTTTGTAGCCCCGTGTCAGGAGAGTCTGTTTAAACAGGTATGGGCTTATTCTGCTGAAAAATCAGGGACTAGCTTGTTGACACACAAGGCAGGTCCAGATAGACTCCCACATAAAAGTCAAAGTCACGCCCACATTTTAGAAAATATGACATGACTATAATGTATTTTTTGCTTTGCAAAAGTGTCTAGAACATACTGGCATCATTGTATTAAAAAGATTCAAAAGTGCAGTTTTCAAGGTATGGCTAGAGGGCGCTATACTGGGAGCAGGCTACACATTAATGGCTTCATTCTGTTCGGTTTCAGGTGGCGCATTAGTGATATGAATATGAGCTCTGTGGGCTTATGCCTGTGAGCGTGAGCTTTCTTGGAAACAACGCGAAATCTACGCGTTTTTCGCCGCGTCGTTACGAGGAGACGGTGAAACTTTTTTGAGAAACGCTGGGCAAATATTGAATTTCAATATGTCTAGACGCGCTGTGCCAAATGTGAGCTAAATCCGATGAAAAACCAGGGACTAGTTCGTTAAAACGTAAAATGAGTTTAGACGAGGTCCGGGTTTGAAGCCAAGATGGCCGCCTCCCTGTGCGAGTGGGCGTGGCGCTCCAAGTGAGTTTTGGGCTTGTCCTGATGTCCCCTCTCACTGTGCCGAGTGATTCGGGCGTACGCCCAAAAAGGCCCCGATTTTTTTGAATTGGGGTCCGCTTCCAGAGGGCGCTGTGGAGCCATTTTGTTGTGGGCGTGTCCCATTCGTCCAATATCATAAATTTTTCCGCCGCCTCATTGCCTCCGCCAATTTTGGTGAGCTTTCACCCACGTTGAGCGGGTCAAAAACGCGATCCTTTCCGGAGAAAAAAAAAAAAAATAATAATAATAATAATAATAATAATAAGAAACCACCCAAAAACAATAGTCCCTTGCCAGGACTGCGTCCGGCTCGGGCCTAAATATTAGGAGAACGGAGCGAGATAGAGGCATGGTGTAATATATTTTTTTGTTTGTTATGATGAGTAGAAGACATCTGGAAAGTTTGGTGGAAATCGGACAAAATATTTTTTTCAGGGTATAGGCAGGGGGCGCTATAGTGATGAGCACCGTGAAGTAATTGATCTCTATGGAATCAGACCGTAAGTGGCCTTCTGTCAGCCAAGTATGATCCAGACTGGATAGAGCGTGTGCCTGCGAGATGGTGTCACATTTACATGACAAAACGTGTTTTTGGGGGGGCGCCATTCGAAACGGGGGGGTCTGAGTGAAAAAAAGTCAGGTATTTTTTGTAGCCCCGTGTCAGGAGAGTCTGTTTAAACAGGTATGGGCTTATTCTGCTGAAAAATCAGGGACTAGCTTGTTGACACACAAGGCAGGTCCAGATAGACTCCCACATAAAAGTCAAAGTCACGCCCACATTTTAGAAAATATGACATGACTATAATGTATTTTTTGCTTTGCAAAAGTGTCTAGAACATACTGGCATCATTGTATTAAAAAGATTCAAAAGTGCAGTTTTCAAGGTATGGCTAGAGGGCGCTATACTGGGAGCAGGCTACACATTAATGGCTTCATTCTGTTCGGTTTCAGGTGGCGCATTAGTGATATGAATATGAGCTCTGTGGGCTTATGCCTGTGAGCGTGAGCTTTCTTGGAAACAACGCGAAATCTACGCGTTTTTCGCCGCGTCGTTACGAGGAGACGGTGAAACTTTTTTGAGAAACGCTGGGCAAATATTGAATTTCAATATGTCTAGACGCGCTGTGCCAAATGTGAGCTAAATCCGATGAAAAACCAGGGACTAGTTCGTTAAAACGTAAAATGAGTTTAGACGAGGTCCGGGTTTGAAGCCAAGATGGCCGCCTCCCTGTGCGAGTGGGCGTGGCGCTCCAAGTGAGTTTTGGGCTTGTCCTGATGTCCCCTCTCACTGTGCCGAGTGATTCGGGCGTACGCCCAAAAAGGCCCCGATTTTTTTGAATTGGGGTCCGCTTCCAGAGGGCGCTGTGGAGCCATTTTGTTGTGGGCGTGTCCCATTCGTCCAATATCATAAATTTTTCCGCCGCCTCATTGCCTCCGCCAATTTTGGTGAGCTTTCACCCACGTTGAGCGGGTCAAAAACGCGATCCTTTCCGGAGAAAAAAAAAAAAAATAATAATAATAATAATAATAATAATAAGAAACCACCCAAAAACAATAGTCCCTTGCCAGGACTGCGTCCGGCTCGGGCCTAAATATTAGGAGAACGGAGCGAGATAGAGGCATGGTGTAATATATTTTTTTGTTTGTTATGATGAGTAGAAGACATCTGGAAAGTTTGGTGGAAATCGGACAAAATATTTTTTTCAGGGTATAGGCAGGGGGCGCTATAGTGATGAGCACCGTGAAGTAATTGATCTCTATGGAATCAGACCGTAAGTGGCCTTCTGTCAGCCAAGTATGATCCAGACTGGATAGAGCGTGTGCCTGCGAGATGGTGTCACATTTACATGACAAAACGTGTTTTTGGGGGGGCGCCATTCGAAACGGGGGGGTCTGAGTGAAAAAAAGTCAGGTATTTTTTGTAGCCCCGTGTCAGGAGAGTCTGTTTAAACAGGTATGGGCTTATTCTGCTGAAAAATCAGGGACTAGCTTGTTGACACACAAGGCAGGTCCAGATAGACTCCCACATAAAAGTCAAAGTCACGCCCACATTTTAGAAAATATGACATGACTATAATGTATTTTTTGCTTTGCAAAAGTGTCTAGAACATACTGGCATCATTGTATTAAAAAGATTCAAAAGTGCAGTTTTCAAGGTATGGCTAGAGGGCGCTATACTGGGAGCAGGCTACACATTAATGGCTTCATTCTGTTCGGTTTCAGGTGGCGCATTAGTGATATGAATATGAGCTCTGTGGGCTTATGCCTGTGAGCGTGAGCTTTCTTGGAAACAACGCGAAATCTACGCGTTTTTCGCCGCGTCGTTACGAGGAGACGGTGAAACTTTTTTGAGAAACGCTGGGCAAATATTGAATTTCAATATGTCTAGACGCGCTGTGCCAAATGTGAGCTAAATCCGATGAAAAACCAGGGACTAGTTCGTTAAAACGTAAAATGAGTTTAGACGAGGTCCGGGTTTGAAGCCAAGATGGCCGCCTCCCTGTGCGAGTGGGCGTGGCGCTCCAAGTGAGTTTTGGGCTTGTCCTGATGTCCCCTCTCACTGTGCCGAGTGATTCGGGCGTACGCCCAAAAAGGCCCCGATTTTTTTGAATTGGGGTCCGCTTCCAGAGGGCGCTGTGGAGCCATTTTGTTGTGGGCGTGTCCCATTCGTCCAATATCATAAATTTTTCCGCCGCCTCATTGCCTCCGCCAATTTTGGTGAGCTTTCACCCACGTTGAGCGGGTCAAAAACGCGATCCTTTCCGGAGAAAAAAAAAAAAAATAATAATAATAATAATAATAATAATAAGAAACCACCCAAAAACAATAGTCCCTTGCCAGGACTGCGTCCGGCTCGGGCCTAAATATTAGGAGAACGGAGCGAGATAGAGGCATGGTGTAATATATTTTTTTGTTTGTTATGATGAGTAGAAGACATCTGGAAAGTTTGGTGGAAATCGGACAAAATATTTTTTTCAGGGTATAGGCAGGGGGCGCTATAGTGATGAGCACCGTGAAGTAATTGATCTCTATGGAATCAGACCGTAAGTGGCCTTCTGTCAGCCAAGTATGATCCAGACTGGATAGAGCGTGTGCCTGCGAGATGGTGTCACATTTACATGACAAAACGTGTTTTTGGGGGGGCGCCATTCGAAACGGGGGGGTCTGAGTGAAAAAAAGTCAGGTATTTTTTGTAGCCCCGTGTCAGGAGAGTCTGTTTAAACAGGTATGGGCTTATTCTGCTGAAAAATCAGGGACTAGCTTGTTGACACACAAGGCAGGTCCAGATAGACTCCCACATAAAAGTCAAAGTCACGCCCACATTTTAGAAAATATGACATGACTATAATGTATTTTTTGCTTTGCAAAAGTGTCTAGAACATACTGGCATCATTGTATTAAAAAGATTCAAAAGTGCAGTTTTCAAGGTATGGCTAGAGGGCGCTATACTGGGAGCAGGCTACACATTAATGGCTTCATTCTGTTCGGTTTCAGGTGGCGCATTAGTGATATGAATATGAGCTCTGTGGGCTTATGCCTGTGAGCGTGAGCTTTCTTGGAAACAACGCGAAATCTACGCGTTTTTCGCCGCGTCGTTACGAGGAGACGGTGAAACTTTTTTGAGAAACGCTGGGCAAATATTGAATTTCAATATGTCTAGACGCGCTGTGCCAAATGTGAGCTAAATCCGATGAAAAACCAGGGACTAGTTCGTTAAAACGTAAAATGAGTTTAGACGAGGTCCGGGTTTGAAGCCAAGATGGCCGCCTCCCTGTGCGAGTGGGCGTGGCGCTCCAAGTGAGTTTTGGGCTTGTCCTGATGTCCCCTCTCACTGTGCCGAGTGATTCGGGCGTACGCCCAAAAAGGCCCCGATTTTTTTGAATTGGGGTCCGCTTCCAGAGGGCGCTGTGGAGCCATTTTGTTGTGGGCGTGTCCCATTCGTCCAATATCATAAATTTTTCCGCCGCCTCATTGCCTCCGCCAATTTTGGTGAGCTTTCACCCACGTTGAGCGGGTCAAAAACGCGATCCTTTCCGGAGAAAAAAAAAAAAAATAATAATAATAATAATAATAATAATAAGAAACCACCCAAAAACAATAGTCCCTTGCCAGGACTGCGTCCGGCTCGGGCCTAAATATTAGGAGAACGGAGCGAGATAGAGGCATGGTGTAATATATTTTTTTGTTTGTTATGATGAGTAGAAGACATCTGGAAAGTTTGGTGGAAATCGGACAAAATATTTTTTTCAGGGTATAGGCAGGGGGCGCTATAGTGATGAGCACCGTGAAGTAATTGATCTCTATGGAATCAGACCGTAAGTGGCCTTCTGTCAGCCAAGTATGATCCAGACTGGATAGAGCGTGTGCCTGCGAGATGGTGTCACATTTACATGACAAAACGTGTTTTTGGGGGGGCGCCATTCGAAACGGGGGGGTCTGAGTGAAAAAAAGTCAGGTATTTTTTGTAGCCCCGTGTCAGGAGAGTCTGTTTAAACAGGTATGGGCTTATTCTGCTGAAAAATCAGGGACTAGCTTGTTGACACACAAGGCAGGTCCAGATAGACTCCCACATAAAAGTCAAAGTCACGCCCACATTTTAGAAAATATGACATGACTATAATGTATTTTTTGCTTTGCAAAAGTGTCTAGAACATACTGGCATCATTGTATTAAAAAGATTCAAAAGTGCAGTTTTCAAGGTATGGCTAGAGGGCGCTATACTGGGAGCAGGCTACACATTAATGGCTTCATTCTGTTCGGTTTCAGGTGGCGCATTAGTGATATGAATATGAGCTCTGTGGGCTTATGCCTGTGAGCGTGAGCTTTCTTGGAAACAACGCGAAATCTACGCGTTTTTCGCCGCGTCGTTACGAGGAGACGGTGAAACTTTTTTGAGAAACGCTGGGCAAATATTGAATTTCAATATGTCTAGACGCGCTGTGCCAAATGTGAGCTAAATCCGATGAAAAACCAGGGACTAGTTCGTTAAAACGTAAAATGAGTTTAGACGAGGTCCGGGTTTGAAGCCAAGATGGCCGCCTCCCTGTGCGAGTGGGCGTGGCGCTCCAAGTGAGTTTTGGGCTTGTCCTGATGTCCCCTCTCACTGTGCCGAGTGATTCGGGCGTACGCCCAAAAAGGCCCCGATTTTTTTGAATTGGGGTCCGCTTCCAGAGGGCGCTGTGGAGCCATTTTGTTGTGGGCGTGTCCCATTCGTCCAATATCATAAATTTTTCCGCCGCCTCATTGCCTCCGCCAATTTTGGTGAGCTTTCACCCACGTTGAGCGGGTCAAAAACGCGATCCTTTCCGGAGAAAAAAAAAAAAAATAATAATAATAATAATAATAATAATAAGAAACCACCCAAAAACAATAGTCCCTTGCCAGGACTGCGTCCGGCTCGGGCCTAAATATTAGGAGAACGGAGCGAGATAGAGGCATGGTGTAATATATTTTTTTGTTTGTTATGATGAGTAGAAGACATCTGGAAAGTTTGGTGGAAATCGGACAAAATATTTTTTTCAGGGTATAGGCAGGGGGCGCTATAGTGATGAGCACCGTGAAGTAATTGATCTCTATGGAATCAGACCGTAAGTGGCCTTCTGTCAGCCAAGTATGATCCAGACTGGATAGAGCGTGTGCCTGCGAGATGGTGTCACATTTACATGACAAAACGTGTTTTTGGGGGGGCGCCATTCGAAACGGGGGGGTCTGAGTGAAAAAAAGTCAGGTATTTTTTGTAGCCCCGTGTCAGGAGAGTCTGTTTAAACAGGTATGGGCTTATTCTGCTGAAAAATCAGGGACTAGCTTGTTGACACACAAGGCAGGTCCAGATAGACTCCCACATAAAAGTCAAAGTCACGCCCACATTTTAGAAAATATGACATGACTATAATGTATTTTTTGCTTTGCAAAAGTGTCTAGAACATACTGGCATCATTGTATTAAAAAGATTCAAAAGTGCAGTTTTCAAGGTATGGCTAGAGGGCGCTATACTGGGAGCAGGCTACACATTAATGGCTTCATTCTGTTCGGTTTCAGGTGGCGCATTAGTGATATGAATATGAGCTCTGTGGGCTTATGCCTGTGAGCGTGAGCTTTCTTGGAAACAACGCGAAATCTACGCGTTTTTCGCCGCGTCGTTACGAGGAGACGGTGAAACTTTTTTGAGAAACGCTGGGCAAATATTGAATTTCAATATGTCTAGACGCGCTGTGCCAAATGTGAGCTAAATCCGATGAAAAACCAGGGACTAGTTCGTTAAAACGTAAAATGAGTTTAGACGAGGTCCGGGTTTGAAGCCAAGATGGCCGCCTCCCTGTGCGAGTGGGCGTGGCGCTCCAAGTGAGTTTTGGGCTTGTCCTGATGTCCCCTCTCACTGTGCCGAGTGATTCGGGCGTACGCCCAAAAAGGCCCCGATTTTTTTGAATTGGGGTCCGCTTCCAGAGGGCGCTGTGGAGCCATTTTGTTGTGGGCGTGTCCCATTCGTCCAATATCATAAATTTTTCCGCCGCCTCATTGCCTCCGCCAATTTTGGTGAGCTTTCACCCACGTTGAGCGGGTCAAAAACGCGATCCTTTCCGGAGAAAAAAAAAAAAAATAATAATAATAATAATAATAATAATAAGAAACCACCCAAAAACAATAGTCCCTTGCCAGGACTGCGTCCGGCTCGGGCCTAAATATTAGGAGAACGGAGCGAGATAGAGGCATGGTGTAATATATTTTTTTGTTTGTTATGATGAGTAGAAGACATCTGGAAAGTTTGGTGGAAATCGGACAAAATATTTTTTTCAGGGTATAGGCAGGGGGCGCTATAGTGATGAGCACCGTGAAGTAATTGATCTCTATGGAATCAGACCGTAAGTGGCCTTCTGTCAGCCAAGTATGATCCAGACTGGATAGAGCGTGTGCCTGCGAGATGGTGTCACATTTACATGACAAAACGTGTTTTTGGGGGGGCGCCATTCGAAACGGGGGGGTCTGAGTGAAAAAAAGTCAGGTATTTTTTGTAGCCCCGTGTCAGGAGAGTCTGTTTAAACAGGTATGGGCTTATTCTGCTGAAAAATCAGGGACTAGCTTGTTGACACACAAGGCAGGTCCAGATAGACTCCCACATAAAAGTCAAAGTCACGCCCACATTTTAGAAAATATGACATGACTATAATGTATTTTTTGCTTTGCAAAAGTGTCTAGAACATACTGGCATCATTGTATTAAAAAGATTCAAAAGTGCAGTTTTCAAGGTATGGCTAGAGGGCGCTATACTGGGAGCAGGCTACACATTAATGGCTTCATTCTGTTCGGTTTCAGGTGGCGCATTAGTGATATGAATATGAGCTCTGTGGGCTTATGCCTGTGAGCGTGAGCTTTCTTGGAAACAACGCGAAATCTACGCGTTTTTCGCCGCGTCGTTACGAGGAGACGGTGAAACTTTTTTGAGAAACGCTGGGCAAATATTGAATTTCAATATGTCTAGACGCGCTGTGCCAAATGTGAGCTAAATCCGATGAAAAACCAGGGACTAGTTCGTTAAAACGTAAAATGAGTTTAGACGAGGTCCGGGTTTGAAGCCAAGATGGCCGCCTCCCTGTGCGAGTGGGCGTGGCGCTCCAAGTGAGTTTTGGGCTTGTCCTGATGTCCCCTCTCACTGTGCCGAGTGATTCGGGCGTACGCCCAAAAAGGCCCCGATTTTTTTGAATTGGGGTCCGCTTCCAGAGGGCGCTGTGGAGCCATTTTGTTGTGGGCGTGTCCCATTCGTCCAATATCATAAATTTTTCCGCCGCCTCATTGCCTCCGCCAATTTTGGTGAGCTTTCACCCACGTTGAGCGGGTCAAAAACGCGATCCTTTCCGGAGAAAAAAAAAAATAATAATAATAATAATAATAATAATAATAAGAAACCACCCAAAAACAATAGTCCCTTGCCAGGACTGCGTCCGGCTCGGGCCTAAATATTAGGAGAACGGAGCGAGATAGAGGCATGGTGTAATATATTTTTTTGTTTGTTATGATGAGTAGAAGACATCTGGAAAGTTTGGTGGAAATCGGACAAAATATTTTTTTCAGGGTATAGGCAGGGGGCGCTATAGTGATGAGCACCGTGAAGTAATTGATCTCTATGGAATCAGACCGTAAGTGGCCTTCTGTCAGCCAAGTATGATCCAGACTGGATAGAGCGTGTGCCTGCGAGATGGTGTCACATTTACATGACAAAACGTGTTTTTGGGGGGGCGCCATTCGAAACGGGGGGGTCTGAGTGAAAAAAAGTCAGGTATTTTTTGTAGCCCCGTGTCAGGAGAGTCTGTTTAAACAGGTATGGGCTTATTCTGCTGAAAAATCAGGGACTAGCTTGTTGACACACAAGGCAGGTCCAGATAGACTCCCACATAAAAGTCAAAGTCACGCCCACATTTTAGAAAATATGACATGACTATAATGTATTTTTTGCTTTGCAAAAGTGTCTAGAACATACTGGCATCATTGTATTAAAAAGATTCAAAAGTGCAGTTTTCAAGGTATGGCTAGAGGGCGCTATACTGGGAGCAGGCTACACATTAATGGCTTCATTCTGTTCGGTTTCAGGTGGCGCATTAGTGATATGAATATGAGCTCTGTGGGCTTATGCCTGTGAGCGTGAGCTTTCTTGGAAACAACGCGAAATCTACGCGTTTTTCGCCGCGTCGTTACGAGGAGACGGTGAAACTTTTTTGAGAAACGCTGGGCAAATATTGAATTTCAATATGTCTAGACGCGCTGTGCCAAATGTGAGCTAAATCCGATGAAAAACCAGGGACTAGTTCGTTAAAACGTAAAATGAGTTTAGACGAGGTCCGGGTTTGAAGCCAAGATGGCCGCCTCCCTGTGCGAGTGGGCGTGGCGCTCCAAGTGAGTTTTGGGCTTGTCCTGATGTCCCCTCTCACTGTGCCGAGTGATTCGGGCGTACGCCCAAAAAGGCCCCGATTTTTTTGAATTGGGGTCCGCTTCCAGAGGGCGCTGTGGAGCCATTTTGTTGTGGGCGTGTCCCATTCGTCCAATATCATAAATTTTTCCGCCGCCTCATTGCCTCCGCCAATTTTGGTGAGCTTTCACCCACGTTGAGCGGGTCAAAAACGCGATCCTTTCCGGAGAAAAAAAAAAAAAATAATAATAATAATAATAATAATAATAAGAAACCACCCAAAAACAATAGTCCCTTGCCAGGACTGCGTCCGGCTCGGGCCTAAATATTAGGAGAACGGAGCGAGATAGAGGCATGGTGTAATATATTTTTTTGTTTGTTATGATGAGTAGAAGACATCTGGAAAGTTTGGTGGAAATCGGACAAAATATTTTTTTCAGGGTATAGGCAGGGGGCGCTATAGTGATGAGCACCGTGAAGTAATTGATCTCTATGGAATCAGACCGTAAGTGGCCTTCTGTCAGCCAAGTATGATCCAGACTGGATAGAGCGTGTGCCTGCGAGATGGTGTCACATTTACATGACAAAACGTGTTTTTGGGGGGGCGCCATTCGAAACGGGGGGGTCTGAGTGAAAAAAAGTCAGGTATTTTTTGTAGCCCCGTGTCAGGAGAGTCTGTTTAAACAGGTATGGGCTTATTCTGCTGAAAAATCAGGGACTAGCTTGTTGACACACAAGGCAGGTCCAGATAGACTCCCACATAAAAGTCAAAGTCACGCCCACATTTTAGAAAATATGACATGACTATAATGTATTTTTTGCTTTGCAAAAGTGTCTAGAACATACTGGCATCATTGTATTAAAAAGATTCAAAAGTGCAGTTTTCAAGGTATGGCTAGAGGGCGCTATACTGGGAGCAGGCTACACATTAATGGCTTCATTCTGTTCGGTTTCAGGTGGCGCATTAGTGATATGAATATGAGCTCTGTGGGCTTATGCCTGTGAGCGTGAGCTTTCTTGGAAACAACGCGAAATCTACGCGTTTTTCGCCGCGTCGTTACGAGGAGACGGTGAAACTTTTTTGAGAAACGCTGGGCAAATATTGAATTTCAATATGTCTAGACGCGCTGTGCCAAATGTGAGCTAAATCCGATGAAAAACCAGGGACTAGTTCGTTAAAACGTAAAATGAGTTTAGACGAGGTCCGGGTTTGAAGCCAAGATGGCCGCCTCCCTGTGCGAGTGGGCGTGGCGCTCCAAGTGAGTTTTGGGCTTGTCCTGATGTCCCCTCTCACTGTGCCGAGTGATTCGGGCGTACGCCCAAAAAGGCCCCGATTTTTTTGAATTGGGGTCCGCTTCCAGAGGGCGCTGTGGAGCCATTTTGTTGTGGGCGTGTCCCATTCGTCCAATATCATAAATTTTTCCGCCGCCTCATTGCCTCCGCCAATTTTGGTGAGCTTTCACCCACGTTGAGCGGGTCAAAAACGCGATCCTTTCCGGAGAAAAAAAAAAAAAATAATAATAATAATAATAATAATAATAAGAAACCACCCAAAAACAATAGTCCCTTGCCAGGACTGCGTCCGGCTCGGGCCTAAATATTAGGAGAACGGAGCGAGATAGAGGCATGGTGTAATATATTTTTTTGTTTGTTATGATGAGTAGAAGACATCTGGAAAGTTTGGTGGAAATCGGACAAAATATTTTTTTCAGGGTATAGGCAGGGGGCGCTATAGTGATGAGCACCGTGAAGTAATTGATCTCTATGGAATCAGACCGTAAGTGGCCTTCTGTCAGCCAAGTATGATCCAGACTGGATAGAGCGTGTGCCTGCGAGATGGTGTCACATTTACATGACAAAACGTGTTTTTGGGGGGGCGCCATTCGAAACGGGGGGGTCTGAGTGAAAAAAAGTCAGGTATTTTTTGTAGCCCCGTGTCAGGAGAGTCTGTTTAAACAGGTATGGGCTTATTCTGCTGAAAAATCAGGGACTAGCTTGTTGACACACAAGGCAGGTCCAGATAGACTCCCACATAAAAGTCAAAGTCACGCCCACATTTTAGAAAATATGACATGACTATAATGTATTTTTTGCTTTGCAAAAGTGTCTAGAACATACTGGCATCATTGTATTAAAAAGATTCAAAAGTGCAGTTTTCAAGGTATGGCTAGAGGGCGCTATACTGGGAGCAGGCTACACATTAATGGCTTCATTCTGTTCGGTTTCAGGTGGCGCATTAGTGATATGAATATGAGCTCTGTGGGCTTATGCCTGTGAGCGTGAGCTTTCTTGGAAACAACGCGAAATCTACGCGTTTTTCGCCGCGTCGTTACGAGGAGACGGTGAAACTTTTTTGAGAAACGCTGGGCAAATATTGAATTTCAATATGTCTAGACGCGCTGTGCCAAATGTGAGCTAAATCCGATGAAAAACCAGGGACTAGTTCGTTAAAACGTAAAATGAGTTTAGACGAGGTCCGGGTTTGAAGCCAAGATGGCCGCCTCCCTGTGCGAGTGGGCGTGGCGCTCCAAGTGAGTTTTGGGCTTGTCCTGATGTCCCCTCTCACTGTGCCGAGTGATTCGGGCGTACGCCCAAAAAGGCCCCGATTTTTTTGAATTGGGGTCCGCTTCCAGAGGGCGCTGTGGAGCCATTTTGTTGTGGGCGTGTCCCATTCGTCCAATATCATAAATTTTTCCGCCGCCTCATTGCCTCCGCCAATTTTGGTGAGCTTTCACCCACGTTGAGCGGGTCAAAAACGCGATCCTTTCCGGAGAAAAAAAAAAATAATAATAATAATAATAATAATAATAATAAGAAACCACCCAAAAACAATAGTCCCTTGCCAGGACTGCGTCCGGCTCGGGCCTAAATATTAGGAGAACGGAGCGAGATAGAGGCATGGTGTAATATATTTTTTTGTTTGTTATGATGAGTAGAAGACATCTGGAAAGTTTGGTGGAAATCGGACAAAATATTTTTTTCAGGGTATAGGCAGGGGGCGCTATAGTGATGAGCACCGTGAAGTAATTGATCTCTATGGAATCAGACCGTAAGTGGCCTTCTGTCAGCCAAGTATGATCCAGACTGGATAGAGCGTGTGCCTGCGAGATGGTGTCACATTTACATGACAAAACGTGTTTTTGGGGGGGCGCCATTCGAAACGGGGGGGTCTGAGTGAAAAAAAGTCAGGTATTTTTTGTAGCCCCGTGTCAGGAGAGTCTGTTTAAACAGGTATGGGCTTATTCTGCTGAAAAATCAGGGACTAGCTTGTTGACACACAAGGCAGGTCCAGATAGACTCCCACATAAAAGTCAAAGTCACGCCCACATTTTAGAAAATATGACATGACTATAATGTATTTTTTGCTTTGCAAAAGTGTCTAGAACATACTGGCATCATTGTATTAAAAAGATTCAAAAGTGCAGTTTTCAAGGTATGGCTAGAGGGCGCTATACTGGGAGCAGGCTACACATTAATGGCTTCATTCTGTTCGGTTTCAGGTGGCGCATTAGTGATATGAATATGAGCTCTGTGGGCTTATGCCTGTGAGCGTGAGCTTTCTTGGAAACAACGCGAAATCTACGCGTTTTTCGCCGCGTCGTTACGAGGAGACGGTGAAACTTTTTTGAGAAACGCTGGGCAAATATTGAATTTCAATATGTCTAGACGCGCTGTGCCAAATGTGAGCTAAATCCGATGAAAAACCAGGGACTAGTTCGTTAAAACGTAAAATGAGTTTAGACGAGGTCCGGGTTTGAAGCCAAGATGGCCGCCTCCCTGTGCGAGTGGGCGTGGCGCTCCAAGTGAGTTTTGGGCTTGTCCTGATGTCCCCTCTCACTGTGCCGAGTGATTCGGGCGTACGCCCAAAAAGGCCCCGATTTTTTTGAATTGGGGTCCGCTTCCAGAGGGCGCTGTGGAGCCATTTTGTTGTGGGCGTGTCCCATTCGTCCAATATCATAAATTTTTCCGCCGCCTCATTGCCTCCGCCAATTTTGGTGAGCTTTCACCCACGTTGAGCGGGTCAAAAACGCGATCCTTTCCGGAGAAAAAAAAAAATAATAATAATAATAATAATAATAATAATAAGAAACCACCCAAAAACAATAGTCCCTTGCCAGGACTGCGTCCGGCTCGGGCCTAAATATTAGGAGAACGGAGCGAGATAGAGGCATGGTGTAATATATTTTTTTGTTTGTTATGATGAGTAGAAGACATCTGGAAAGTTTGGTGGAAATCGGACAAAATATTTTTTTCAGGGTATAGGCAGGGGGCGCTATAGTGATGAGCACCGTGAAGTAATTGATCTCTATGGAATCAGACCGTAAGTGGCCTTCTGTCAGCCAAGTATGATCCAGACTGGATAGAGCGTGTGCCTGCGAGATGGTGTCACATTTACATGACAAAACGTGTTTTTGGGGGGGCGCCATTCGAAACGGGGGGGTCTGAGTGAAAAAAAGTCAGGTATTTTTTGTAGCCCCGTGTCAGGAGAGTCTGTTTAAACAGGTATGGGCTTATTCTGCTGAAAAATCAGGGACTAGCTTGTTGACACACAAGGCAGGTCCAGATAGACTCCCACATAAAAGTCAAAGTCACGCCCACATTTTAGAAAATATGACATGACTATAATGTATTTTTTGCTTTGCAAAAGTGTCTAGAACATACTGGCATCATTGTATTAAAAAGATTCAAAAGTGCAGTTTTCAAGGTATGGCTAGAGGGCGCTATACTGGGAGCAGGCTACACATTAATGGCTTCATTCTGTTCGGTTTCAGGTGGCGCATTAGTGATATGAATATGAGCTCTGTGGGCTTATGCCTGTGAGCGTGAGCTTTCTTGGAAACAACGCGAAATCTACGCGTTTTTCGCCGCGTCGTTACGAGGAGACGGTGAAACTTTTTTGAGAAACGCTGGGCAAATATTGAATTTCAATATGTCTAGACGCGCTGTGCCAAATGTGAGCTAAATCCGATGAAAAACCAGGGACTAGTTCGTTAAAACGTAAAATGAGTTTAGACGAGGTCCGGGTTTGAAGCCAAGATGGCCGCCTCCCTGTGCGAGTGGGCGTGGCGCTCCAAGTGAGTTTTGGGCTTGTCCTGATGTCCCCTCTCACTGTGCCGAGTGATTCGGGCGTACGCCCAAAAAGGCCCCGATTTTTTTGAATTGGGGTCCGCTTCCAGAGGGCGCTGTGGAGCCATTTTGTTGTGGGCGTGTCCCATTCGTCCAATATCATAAATTTTTCCGCCGCCTCATTGCCTCCGCCAATTTTGGTGAGCTTTCACCCACGTTGAGCGGGTCAAAAACGCGATCCTTTCCGGAGAAAAAAAATAATAATAATAATAATTAAAGCCGCAAGCGGCGATGAAGGCCCTCGCTCTTGGGGACTCGTCCCTTGCAACCGCCCCCGCTCACTCTCGTCCCTTGCGGCCACCTCCGCTGTCGTCCCTTGCGGCCACCTCCGCTGTCGTCCCTTGCGGCCACCTCCGCTCTCGTCCCTTGCGGCCACCTCCGCTCTCGTCCCTTGCGACCACTCTTCAGCACACTAGGTCCTTGCGAGCCCCACGATTGAAGTCGCTCATTTTGATGCGAAAGTCCCTTTAAGTTGCATTACAGTTCATTTTATGCGAAAGTCCCTTTAAGTTGCATTACAGTGCATTATATGCGAAAGTCCCTTTAAGTTGCATTACAGTGCATTATATGCGAAAGTCCCTTTAAGTTGCATTACAGTGCATTATATGCGAAAGTCCCTTTAAGTTGCATTACAGTGCATTATATGCGAAAGTCCCTTTAAGTTGCATTACAGTTTATTATATGCGAAAGTCCCTTTAAGTTGCATCACAGTTTATGCGAAAGTCCCTTTAAGTTGCATCACAGTTTATTATATGCGAAAGTCCCTTTAAGTTGCATTACAGTGCATTATATGCGAAAGTCCCTTTAAGTTGCATTACAGTGTATTATATGCGAAAGTCCCTTTAAGTTGCATCACAGTTTATGCGAAAGTCCCTTTAAGTTGCATCACAGTTTATTATATGCGAAAGTCCCTTTAAGTTGCATTACAGTGCATTATATGCGAAAGTCCCTTTAAGTTGCATTACAGTGTATTATATGCGAAAGTCCCTTGAAGTTGCATTACAGTGCATTTTATGTGAAAGTACCTCTAAATTGCATTACAGTGCTATTGTGAAAATCCCTATATGTTGCAGGAACTGTAAAAACTGTTTAAATTGCAGAAACTCTTAACACTGTATAAACTGTTAAAATCACTGACAGACTTCACTGTATCACAAATCCTATTAAATGCCGGCAAAAATTAGCCGTGATATTTAGTCTGGGGACCACCAATTCTTGTTCTCGTAGGAGTTGTGAGGTGTGGTTTACATTATCCATAGTTGTTTATTGGGCGCTACTGCACTTAGCCATCGTGTCTGCTACTGTCATTTTTGATCCGGAAATGTTATGAGTATTATTTTTTCCATAAATATACTACAAACTTCCGTATATCGAATAGGTCGTCATCATCCTGACGTCCCTCCTCGTTCTGTGATTGGTTCCCAAATCCATGCGAACATTTCAGCCATGGTCCCCAGGCTGCTGTGCAGTTCGTAATGATTCGAGTGCACACAGCAGCAAGGCGTTAGCCAGGCAAGGCAAGAATAATGAAAGCATTAGAAAAGTGTCACAGCCATATTTGAACTGGCAACCTCCTACACCACAGACAAGCACATTATCACTGAGCTGTAGCTCCATGGTAGTTGAACCCCGATGTGGGCTACTTTTGTCTAAATTATCGAGCAGAAGTTAGTTCCCAGCATAGCATTGGAGGAGAGAGGTAATTTCAGGTCATGCTCCCACCATACAGTTCCCCGATTGTTTTCGTCATTTTCCCCAGTGTTGCCTCAATTGTCTCCCTACAATTTGCCCATTTCTTTTTCTTTAGTGATGCATATTATGAAACAGTTTTTCATGAGGATGGGGCCATAAGCGCAGTTAAAAAAAAAAAAAAAAAGTTAAAGGCAGTATTGATCCAGCAATCTCATGGTTAGGAACTTGAAGCTCAAGCTATGATGCCACACAGGCACAGGAACTCTTGTGAAATGTCCTGCACTCATGTGTTTTAGGCTGTGACAATGTGTGCAGCAGCCCATGGAAAAGGTGAAGGCAATATAAAAGTGTCATGGCTGTGTTTGGACTAGCAACCTCCTTCACTTGAAACACGGGCCTGATGATAGCTTGGTTTCTCTAAATTCCCAGGCTGAAATTTGGTCGCAGCAACACATTGGAGGAGAGGTTATTTCCCTGTTTTTAGTGAGTTCTTCCTGGAAGGTGCTGAGTCCAAAAGAAAAAGGAAATAAAAGAGTCAATGTTGGGATTTGATCCAGCAACCTCCTGTACACTAGTTCAGCTCTCTACCAATGGAGCTACTTCAACTGAGTGAATTAAATAGCAGATGTGAAATTAATTTCATGACAGGACCCCGCATTTGTGTGTTTGCAGGAAACAGATTTACATTTTAGAATTCTTCATGTCATGTCCCCCCCCCCCCCGGAACATTTCCCCGATAGTTTTCGACGTTTTCCCCCAGTGATTCCTCAACTGTCTCCCCACTATCCCCCCATTTCTTTCTCTTTAGTGACGCATATTTTGAAAACGTTTTTCATGAGGGTGGGACCATAAGCGCGGTTAATAAAAAGAAAAAAAAGTTGAAGTCAGAAAGAGTCAATATTGATCCAGCAACCTAATGGTTGGGAATCTAACGCTCAAGCTGTGATGCCACGGAGGCACAAGAACTTCTAGGAAACGTCCTGAACTCATGGCACTCGCAACACACTGGAGGGGTCATTTCCCTGTTTTTAATGAGTGTGGAACCGTCGGCGACGATTCATATTCTTCCCAGAATATTCTGGGTTTAAAATAAAAAAAAAAAGAAAAGAGACAGTTAGGTTTGATCCAGCAACCTCCTGTACACTAACCCAGCTCTCTACCAATGGAGCTACTTCAGCTGAGAAAATAACAGCGGATCTGAAATAAATGTCATGAGAGACTCCGCACTTGTGTATTTGCAGGAAACGGATTAACAGTTTAGAAAGTAATATATTCTATCATTTTGTAATTGGGGTAAATTCCTGGCTGCCCAAAGAATCGTTGAGAGGGGGTTTCAGCCCTGCAGCACCCTCGATATTGAAGAAATATATTGGTAAGACCCATATAGTACGAGGAACACACAGAGAGACGGACAGGAAACAGACGAATTTAACTTCCTGTGATTGTACAGTTGAGAAAAACGTGAATTTGGAGGCAAAAACGTCCATGTTAAAGCTGCTGTCTTTGACAGAGGGGTAGTATAAGTATATACGAGACCAAGAGTGTAGCTTTTGTGAAGAAAGGGAGAAATTTGAAAATTTGGCGAATTTCAGGAGACAGAGGCCTCTGACAGAGGCCAGTATGCAGCCAGGCTAAGACCTCTGGGGATTTTCACGGAGGATGGGTGGGCCACTTACAAGCCACTTGAAAGCCAATTCAAGCCAAGATGGCCGCCTCCCTGTGCGAGTGGGCGTGGCGCTCCAAGTGAGTTTTGGGCTTGTCCTGATGTCCCCTCTCACTGTGGCGAGTGATTCGGGCGTACGCCCAAAAACGCCCCGATTTTTTTGAATTGGGGTCCACTTCCAGAGGGCGCTGTGGAGCCATTTTGTTGTGGGCGTGTCCCATTCGTCCAATTTCATAAATTTTTTCGCTGCCCCATTGCCTCCGCCAATTTTGGGGAGCTTTCACCCACGTTTAGCGGGTCAAAAACGCGATCATTTCCGGAGAAAAAAAATAATAATAATAATAATAAGAAACCACCCAAAAACAATAGTCCCTTGCCGCGACTGCGTCCGGCTCGGGCCTAAATATTAGGAGAACGGAGCAAGATAGAGGCATGGTGTAATATATTTTTTGGTTTGTTATGATGAGTAGAAGACATCTGGAAAGTTTCGTGGAAATCGGACAAAATAATTTTTTCAAGGTATAGGCAGGGGGCGCTATAGTGATGTGCACCGTGAAGTAATTGATCTCTATGGAATCAGACCGTAAGTGGCCTTCTGTCAGCCAAGTATGATCCAGACTGGATAGAGCGCGTGCCTGCGAGGTGGTGTCAAATTTACATAACAAAACGTGTTTTTGGGGGGGCGCCATTCGAAACGGGGGGGTCTGAGTGAAAAAAAAGTCAGGTATTTTTTGTAGCCCCGTGTCAGGAGAGTCTGTTTAAACAGGTATGGGCTTATTCTGCTGAAAAACCAGGGACTAGTTTGTTGACAAACAAGACAGGTCCATACAGATTACCAATGAAAAGTCAAAGTCACGCCCACATCTTAGAAAATATGACATGACTATAATGTATTTTTTGGTTTGCAAAAGTGTCTAGAACATACTGGCATCATTGTATAAAAAAGATTCAAAAGTGCAGTTTTCAAGGTATGGCTAGGGGGCGCTATCCTGGGAGCAGGCTACACATTAATGGCTTCATTCTGTTCAGTTTCAGGTGGCGCATTAGTGACATGAATATGAGCTCTGTGGGCTTATGCCTGTGAGCGTGAGCTTTCTTGGAAACAACGCGAAATCTACGTGTTTTTTGACGCGGCGTTACGCGGAGACGGTGAAACTTTTTTGAGAAACGCTGGGCAAATATTGAATTTCAATATGTCTAGATGCGCTGTGCCAAATGTGAGCTAAATCCGACGAAAAACCAGGGACTAGTTCGTTAAAACGTAAAATTAGTTTGGACGAGGTCCGGGTTTGAAGCCAAGATGGCCGCCTCCCTGTGCGAGTGGGCGTGGCGCTCCAAGTGAGTTTTGGGCTTGTCCTGATGTCCCCTCTCACTGTGGCGAGTGATTCGGGCGTACGCCCAAAAACGCCCCGATTTTTTTGAATTGGGGTCCACTTCCAGAGGGCGCTGTGGAGCCATTTTGTTGTGGGCGTGTCCCATTCGTCCAATTTCATAAATTTTTTCGCTGCCCCATTGCCTCCGCCAATTTTGGGGAGCTTTCACCCACGTTTAGCGGGTCAAAAACGCGATCATTTCCGGAGAAAAAAAATAATAATAATAATAATAAGAAACCACCCAAAAACAATAGTCCCTTGCCGCGACTGCGTCCGGCTCGGGCCTAATAATAATAATAATAATAAGAAACCACCCAAAAACAATAGTCCCTTGCCAGGACTGCGTCCGGCTCGGGCCTAAATATTAGGAGAACGGAGCGAGATAGAGGCATGGTGTAATATATTTTTTTGTTTGTTATGATGAGTAGAAGACATCTGGAAAGTTTGGTGGAAATCGGACAAAATATTTTTTTCAGGGTATAGGCAGGGGGCGCTATAGTGATGAGCACCGTGAAGTAATTGATCTCTATGGAATCAGACCGTAAGTGGCCTTCTGTCAGCCAAGTATGATCCAGACTGGATAGAGCGTGTGCCTGCGAGATGGTGTCACATTTACATGACAAAACGTGTTTTTGGGGGGGCGCCATTCGAAACGGGGGGGTCTGAGTGAAAAAAAGTCAGGTATTTTTTGTAGCCCCGTGTCAGGAGAGTCTGTTTAAACAGGTATGGGCTTATTCTGCTGAAAAATCAGGGACTAGCTTGTTGACACACAAGGCAGGTCCAGATAGACTCCCACATAAAAGTCAAAGTCACGCCCACATTTTAGAAAATATGACATGACTATAATGTATTTTTTGCTTTGCAAAAGTGTCTAGAACATACTGGCATCATTGTATTAAAAAGATTCAAAAGTGCAGTTTTCAAGGTATGGCTAGAGGGCGCTATACTGGGAGCAGGCTACACATTAATGGCTTCATTCTGTTCGGTTTCAGGTGGCGCATTAGTGATATGAATATGAGCTCTGTGGGCTTATGCCTGTGAGCGTGAGCTTTCTTGGAAACAACGCGAAATCTACGCGTTTTTCGCCGCGTCGTTACGAGGAGACGGTGAAACTTTTTTGAGAAACGCTGGGCAAATATTGAATTTCAATATGTCTAGACGCGCTGTGCCAAATGTGAGCTAAATCCGATGAAAAACCAGGGACTAGTTCGTTAAAACGTAAAATGAGTTTAGACGAGGTCCGGGTTTGAAGCCAAGATGGCCGCCTCCCTGTGCGAGTGGGCGTGGCGCTCCAAGTGAGTTTTGGGCTTGTCCTGATGTCCCCTCTCACTGTGCCGAGTGATTCGGGCGTACGCCCAAAAAGGCCCCGATTTTTTTGAATTGGGGTCCGCTTCCAGAGGGCGCTGTGGAGCCATTTTGTTGTGGGCGTGTCCCATTCGTCCAATATCATAAATTTTTCCGCCGCCTCATTGCCTCCGCCAATTTTGGTGAGCTTTCACCCACGTTGAGCGGGTCAAAAACGCGATCCTTTCCGGAGAAAAAAAATAATAATAATAATAATAATAATAATAATAATAAGAAACCACCCAAAAACAATAGTCCCTTGCCAGGACTGCGTCCGGCTCGGGCCTAATAATAAGAAACCACCCAAAAACAATAGTCCCTTGCCGCGACTGCGTCCGGCTCGGGCCTAAATATTAGGAGAACGGAGCAAGATAGAGGCATGGTGTAATATATTTTTTGGTTTGTTATGATGAGTAGAAGACATCTGGAAAGTTTCGTGGAAATCGGACAAAATAATTTTTTCAAGGTATAGGCAGGGGGCGCTATAGTGATGTGCACCGTGAAGTAATTGATCTCTATGGAATCAGACCGTAAGTGGCCTTCTGTCAGCCAAGTATGATCCAGACTGGATAGAGCGCGTGCCTGCGAGGTGGTGTCAAATTTACATAACAAAACGTGTTTTTGGGGGGGCGCCATTCGAAACGGGGGGGTCTGAGTGAAAAAAAAGTCAGGTATTTTTTGTAGCCCCGTGTCAGGAGAGTCTGTTTAAACAGGTATGGGCTTATTCTGCTGAAAAACCAGGGACTAGTTTGTTGACAAACAAGACAGGTCCATACAGATTACCAATGAAAAGTCAAAGTCACGCCCACATCTTAGAAAATATGACATGACTATAATGTATTTTTTGGTTTGCAAAAGTGTCTAGAACATACTGGCATCATTGTATAAAAAAGATTCAAAAGTGCAGTTTTCAAGGTATGGCTAGGGGGCGCTATCCTGGGAGCAGGCTACACATTAATGGCTTCATTCTGTTCAGTTTCAGGTGGCGCATTAGTGACATGAATATGAGCTCTGTGGGCTTATGCCTGTGAGCGTGAGCTTTCTTGGAAACAACGCGAAATCTACGTGTTTTTTGACGCGGCGTTACGCGGAGACGGTGAAACTTTTTTGAGAAACGCTGGGCAAATATTGAATTTCAATATGTCTAGATGCGCTGTGCCAAATGTGAGCTAAATCCGACGAAAAACCAGGGACTAGTTCGTTAAAACGTAAAATTAGTTTGGACGAGGTCCGGGTTTGAAGCCAAGATGGCCGCCTCCCTGTGCGAGTGGGCGTGGCGCTCCAAGTGAGTTTTGGGCTTGTCCTGATGTCCCCTCTCACTGTGGCGAGTGATTCGGGCGTACGCCCAAAAACGCCCCGATTTTTTTGAATTGGGGTCCACTTCCAGAGGGCGCTGTGGAGCCATTTTGTTGTGGGCGTGTCCCATTCGTCCAATTTCATAAATTTTTTCGCTGCCCCATTGCCTCCGCCAATTTTGGGGAGCTTTCACCCACGTTTAGCGGGTCAAAAACGCGATCATTTCCGGAGAAAAAAAATAATAATAATAATAATAAGAAACCACCCAAAAACAATAGTCCCTTGCCGCGACTGCGTCCGGCTCGGGCCTAAATATTAGGAGAACGGAGCAAGATAGAGGCATGGTGTAATATATTTTTTGGTTTGTTATGATGAGTAGAAGACATCTGGAAAGTTTCGTGGAAATCGGACAAAATAATTTTTTCAAGGTATAGGCAGGGGGCGCTATAGTGATGTGCACCGTGAAGTAATTGATCTCTATGGAATCAGACCGTAAGTGGCCTTCTGTCAGCCAAGTATGATCCAGACTGGATAGAGCGCGTGCCTGCGAGGTGGTGTCAAATTTACATAACAAAACGTGTTTTTGGGGGGGCGCCATTCGAAACGGGGGGGTCTGAGTGAAAAAAAAGTCAGGTATTTTTTGTAGCCCCGTGTCAGGAGAGTCTGTTTAAACAGGTATGGGCTTATTCTGCTGAAAAACCAGGGACTAGTTTGTTGACAAACAAGACAGGTCCATACAGATTACCAATGAAAAGTCAAAGTCACGCCCACATCTTAGAAAATATGACATGACTATAATGTATTTTTTGGTTTGCAAAAGTGTCTAGAACATACTGGCATCATTGTATAAAAAAGATTCAAAAGTGCAGTTTTCAAGGTATGGCTAGGGGGCGCTATCCTGGGAGCAGGCTACACATTAATGGCTTCATTCTGTTCAGTTTCAGGTGGCGCATTAGTGACATGAATATGAGCTCTGTGGGCTTATGCCTGTGAGCGTGAGCTTTCTTGGAAACAACGCGAAATCTACGTGTTTTTTGACGCGGCGTTACGCGGAGACGGTGAAACTTTTTTGAGAAACGCTGGGCAAATATTGAATTTCAATATGTCTAGATGCGCTGTGCCAAATGTGAGCTAAATCCGACGAAAAACCAGGGACTAGTTCGTTAAAACGTAAAATTAGTTTGGACGAGGTCCGGGTTTGAAGCCAAGATGGCCGCCTCCCTGTGCGAGTGGGCGTGGCGCTCCAAGTGAGTTTTGGGCTTGTCCTGATGTCCCCTCTCACTGTGGCGAGTGATTCGGGCGTACGCCCAAAAACGCCCCGATTTTTTTGAATTGGGGTCCACTTCCAGAGGGCGCTGTGGAGCCATTTTGTTGTGGGCGTGTCCCATTCGTCCAATTTCATAAATTTTTTCGCTGCCCCATTGCCTCCGCCAATTTTGGGGAGCTTTCACCCACGTTTAGCGGGTCAAAAACGCGATCATTTCCGGAGAAAAAAAATAATAATAATAATAATAAGAAACCACCCAAAAACAATAGTCCCTTGCCGCGACTGCGTCCGGCTCGGGCCTAAATATTAGGAGAACGGAGCAAGATAGAGGCATGGTGTAATATATTTTTTGGTTTGTTATGATGAGTAGAAGACATCTGGAAAGTTTCGTGGAAATCGGACAAAATAATTTTTTC
This sequence comes from Gobius niger, assembly GCF_951799975.1. Classification (NCBI taxonomy): domain Eukaryota; kingdom Metazoa; phylum Chordata; class Actinopteri; order Gobiiformes; family Gobiidae; genus Gobius; species Gobius niger. Next base: position 7,479 of record NW_027639249.1, on the reverse strand, counting down.
AAGGTATAGGCAGGGGGCGCTATAGTGATGTGCACCGTGAAGTAATTGATCTCTATGGAATCAGACCGTAAGTGGCCTTCTGTCAGCCAAGTATGATCCAGACTGGATAGAGCGCGTGCCTGCGAGGTGGTGTCAAATTTACATAACAAAACGTGTTTTTGGGGGGGCGCCATTCGAAACGGGGGGGTCTGAGTGAAAAAAAAGTCAGGTATTTTTTGTAGCCCCGTGTCAGGAGAGTCTGTTTAAACAGGTATGGGCTTATTCTGCTGAAAAACCAGGGACTAGTTTGTTGACAAACAAGACAGGTCCATACAGATTACCAATGAAAAGTCAAAGTCACGCCCACATCTTAGAAAATATGACATGACTATAATGTATTTTTTGGTTTGCAAAAGTGTCTAGAACATACTGGCATCATTGTATAAAAAAGATTCAAAAGTGCAGTTTTCAAGGTATGGCTAGGGGGCGCTATCCTGGGAGCAGGCTACACATTAATGGCTTCATTCTGTTCAGTTTCAGGTGGCGCATTAGTGACATGAATATGAGCTCTGTGGGCTTATGCCTGTGAGCGTGAGCTTTCTTGGAAACAACGCGAAATCTACGTGTTTTTTGACGCGGCGTTACGCGGAGACGGTGAAACTTTTTTGAGAAACGCTGGGCAAATATTGAATTTCAATATGTCTAGATGCGCTGTGCCAAATGTGAGCTAAATCCGACGAAAAACCAGGGACTAGTTCGTTAAAACGTAAAATTAGTTTGGACGAGGTCCGGGTTTGAAGCCAAGATGGCCGCCTCCCTGTGCGAGTGGGCGTGGCGCTCCAAGTGAGTTTTGGGCTTGTCCTGATGTCCCCTCTCACTGTGGCGAGTGATTCGGGCGTACGCCCAAAAACGCCCCGATTTTTTTGAATTGGGGTCCACTTCCAGAGGGCGCTGTGGAGCCATTTTGTTGTGGGCGTGTCCCATTCGTCCAATTTCATAAATTTTTTCGCTGCCCCATTGCCTCCGCCAATTTTGGGGAGCTTTCACCCACGTTTAGCGGGTCAAAAACGCGATCATTTCCGGAGAAAAAAAATAATAATAATAATAATAAGAAACCACCCAAAAACAATAGTCCCTTGCCGCGACTGCGTCCGGCTCGGGCCTAAATATTAGGAGAACGGAGCAAGATAGAGGCATGGTGTAATATATTTTTTGGTTTGTTATGATGAGTAGAAGACATCTGGAAAGTTTCGTGGAAATCGGACAAAATAATTTTTTCAAGGTATAGGCAGGGGGCGCTATAGTGATGTGCACCGTGAAGTAATTGATCTCTATGGAATCAGACCGTAAGTGGCCTTCTGTCAGCCAAGTATGATCCAGACTGGATAGAGCGCGTGCCTGCGAGGTGGTGTCAAATTTACATAACAAAACGTGTTTTTGGGGGGGCGCCATTCGAAACGGGGGGGTCTGAGTGAAAAAAAAGTCAGGTATTTTTTGTAGCCCCGTGTCAGGAGAGTCTGTTTAAACAGGTATGGGCTTATTCTGCTGAAAAACCAGGGACTAGTTTGTTGACAAACAAGACAGGTCCATACAGATTACCAATGAAAAGTCAAAGTCACGCCCACATCTTAGAAAATATGACATGACTATAATGTATTTTTTGGTTTGCAAAAGTGTCTAGAACATACTGGCATCATTGTATAAAAAAGATTCAAAAGTGCAGTTTTCAAGGTATGGCTAGGGGGCGCTATCCTGGGAGCAGGCTACACATTAATGGCTTCATTCTGTTCAGTTTCAGGTGGCGCATTAGTGACATGAATATGAGCTCTGTGGGCTTATGCCTGTGAGCGTGAGCTTTCTTGGAAACAACGCGAAATCTACGTGTTTTTTGACGCGGCGTTACGCGGAGACGGTGAAACTTTTTTGAGAAACGCTGGGCAAATATTGAATTTCAATATGTCTAGATGCGCTGTGCCAAATGTGAGCTAAATCCGACGAAAAACCAGGGACTAGTTCGTTAAAACGTAAAATTAGTTTGGACGAGGTCCGGGTTTGAAGCCAAGATGGCCGCCTCCCTGTGCGAGTGGGCGTGGCGCTCCAAGTGAGTTTTGGGCTTGTCCTGATGTCCCCTCTCACTGTGGCGAGTGATTCGGGCGTACGCCCAAAAACGCCCCGATTTTTTTGAATTGGGGTCCACTTCCAGAGGGCGCTGTGGAGCCATTTTGTTGTGGGCGTGTCCCATTCGTCCAATTTCATAAATTTTTTCGCTGCCCCATTGCCTCCGCCAATTTTGGGGAGCTTTCACCCACGTTTAGCGGGTCAAAAACGCGATCATTTCCGGAGAAAAAAAATAATAATAATTAAAGCCGCAAGCGGCGATGAAGGCCCTCGCTCTTGGGGACTCGTCCCTTGCAACCGCCCCCGCTCACTCTCGTCCCTTGCGGCCACCTCCGCTGTCGTCCCTTGCGGCCACCTCCGCTCTCGTCCCTTGCGGCCACCTCCGCTCTCGTCCCTTGCGACCACTCTTCAGCACACTAGGTCCTTGCGAGCCCCACGATTGAAGTCGCTCATTTTGATGCGAAAGTCCCTTTAAGTTGCATTACAGTTCATTTTATGCGAAAGTCCCTTTAAGTTGCATTACAGTGCATTATATGCGAAAGTCCCTTTAAGTTGCATTACAGTGCATTATATGCGAAAGTCCCTTTAAGTTGCATTACAGTGCATTATATGCGAAAGTCCCTTTAAGTTGCATTACAGTGCATTATATGCGAAAGTCCCTTTAAGTTGCATTACAGTTTATTATATGCGAAAGTCCCTTTAAGTTGCATCACAGTTTATGCGAAAGTCCCTTTAAGTTGCATCACAGTTTATTATATGCGAAAGTCCCTTTAAGTTGCATTACAGTGCATTATATGCGAAAGTCCCTTTAAGTTGCATTACAGTGTATTATATGCGAAAGTCCCTTGAAGTTGCATTACAGTGCATTATATGCGAAAGTCCCTTTAAGTTGCATTACAGTGTATTATATGCGAAAGTCCCTTTAAGTTGCATCACAGTTTATGCGAAAGTCCCTTTAAGTTGCATCACAGTTTATTATATGCGAAAGTCCCTTTAAGTTGCATTACAGTGCATTATATGCGAAAGTCCCTTTAAGTTGCATTACAGTGTATTATATGCGAAAGTCCCTTGAAGTTGCATTACAGTGCATTTTATGTGAAAGTACCTCTAAATTGCATTACAGTGCTATTGTGAAAATCCCTATATGTTGCAGGAACTGTAAAAACTGTTTAAATTGCAGAAACTCTTAACACTGTATAAACTGTTAAAATCACTGACAGACTTCACTGTATCACAAATCCTATTAAATGCCGGCAAAAATTAGCCGTGATATTTAGTCTGGGGACCACCAATTCTTGTTCTCGTAGGAGTTGTGAGGTGTGGTTTACATTATCCATAGTTGTTTATTGGGCGCTACTGCACTTAGCCATCGTGTCTGCTACTGTCATTTTTGATCCGGAAATGTTATGAGTATTATTTTTTCCATAAATATACTACAAACTTCCGTATATCGAATAGGTCGTCATCATCCTGACGTCCCTCCTCGTTCTGTGATTGGTTCCCAAATCCATGCGAACATTTCAGCCATGGTCCCCAGGCTGCTGTGCAGTTCGTAATGAATCGAGTGCACACAGCAGCAAGGCGTTAGCCAGGCAAGGCAAGAATAATGAAAGCATTAGAAAAGTGTCAAAGCCATATTTGAACTGGCAACCTCCTACACCACAGACAAGCACATTATCACTGAGCTGTAGCTCCATGGTAGTTGAACCCCGATGTGGGCTACTTTTGTCTAAATTATCGAGCAGAAGTTAGTTCCCAGCATAGCATTGGAGGAGAGAGGTAATTTCAGGTCATGCTCCCACCATACAGTTCCCCGATTGTTTTCGTCATTTTCCCCAGTGTTGCCTCAATTGTCTCCCTACAATTTGCCCATTTCTTTTTCTTTAGTGATGCATATTATGAAACAGTTTTTCATGAGGATGGGGCCATAAGCGCAGTTAAAAAAAAAAAAAAAAAAAGTTAAAGGCAGTATTGATCCAGCAATCTCATGGTTAGGAACTTGAAGCTCAAGCTATGATGCCACACAGGCACAGGAACTCTTGTGAAATGTCCTGCACTCATGTGTTTTAGGCTGTGACAATGTGTGCAGCAGCCCATGGAAAAGGTGAAGGCAATATAAAAGTGTCATGGCTGTGTTTGGACTAGCAACCTCCTTCACTTGAAACACGGGCCTGATGATAGCTTGGTTTCTCTAAATTCCCAGGCTGAAATTTGGTCGCAGCAACACATTGGAGGAGAGGTTATTTCCCTGTTTTTAGTGAGTTCTTCCTGGAAGGTGCTGAGTCCAAAAGAAAAAGGAAATAAAAGAGTCAATGTTGGGATTTGATCCAGCAACCTCCTGTACACTAGTTCAGCTCTCTACCAATGGAGCTGCTTCAACTGAGTGTATTAAATAGCAGATGTGAAATTAATTTCATGACAGGACCCCGCATTTGTGTGTTTGCAGGAAACAGATTTACATTTTAGAATTCTTCATGTCATGTCCCCCCCCCCCGGAACATTTCCCCGATAGTTTTCGACGTTTTCCCCCAGTGATTCCTCAACTGTCTCCCCACTATCCCCCCATTTCTTTCTCTTTAGTGACGCATATTTTGAAAACGTTTTTCATGAGGGTGGGACCATAAGCGCGGTTAATAAAAAGAAAAAAAAGTTGAAGTCAGAAAGAGTCAATATTGATCCAGCAACCTAATGGTTGGGAATCTAACGCTCAAGCTGTGATGCCACGGAGGCACAAGAACTTCTAGGAAACGTCCTGAACTCATGGCACTCGCAACACACTGGAGGGGTCATTTCCCTGTTTTTAATGAGTGTGGAACCGTCGGCGACGATTCATATTCTTCCCAGAATATTCTGGGTTTAAAATAAAAAAAAAAAGAAAAGAGACAGTTAGGTTTGATCCAGCAACCTCCTGTACACTAACCCAGCTCTCTACCAATGGAGCTACTTCAGCTGAGAAAATAACAGCGGATCTGAAATAAATGTCATGAGAGACTCCGCACTTGTGTATTTGCAGGAAACGGATTAACAGTTTAGAAAGTAATATATTCTATCATTTTGTAATTGGGGTAAATTCCTGGCTGCCCAAAGAATCGTTGAGAGGGGGTTTCAGCCCTGCAGCACCCTCGATATTGAAGAAATATATTGGTAAGACCCATATAGTACGAGGAACACACAGAGAGACGGACAGGAAACAGACGAATTTAACTTCCTGTGATTGTACAGTTGAGAAAAACGTGAATTTGGAGGCAAAAACGTCCATGTTAAAGCTGCTGTCTTTGACAGAGGGGTAGTATAAGTATATACGAGACCAAGAGTGTAGCTTTTGTGAAGAAAGGGAGAAATTTGAAAATTTGGCGAATTTCAGGAGACAGAGGCCTCTGACAGAGGCCAGTATGCAGCCAGGCTAAGACCTCTGGGGATTTTCACGGAGGATGGGTGGGCCACTTACAAGCCAAGATGGCCGCCTCCCTGTGCGAGTGGGCGTGGCGCTCCAAGTGAGTTTTGGGCTTGTCCTGATGTCCCCTCTCACTGTGGCGAGTGATTCGGGCGTACGCCCAAAAACGCCCCGATTTTTTTGAATTGGGGTCCACTTCCAGAGGGCGCTGTGGAGCCATTTTGTTGTGGGCGTGTCCCATTCGTCCAATTTCATAAATTTTTTCGCTGCCCCATTGCCTCCGCCAATTTTGGGGAGCTTTCACCCACGTTTAGCGGGTCAAAAACGCGATCATTTCCGGAGAAAAAAAATAATAATAATAATAATAAGAAACCACCCAAAAACAATAGTCCCTTGCCGCGACTGCGTCCGGCTCGGGCCTAAATATTAGGAGAACGGAGCAAGATAGAGGCATGGTGTAATATATTTTTTGGTTTGTTATGATGAGTAGAAGACATCTGGAAAGTTTCGTGGAAATCGGACAAAATAATTTTTTCAAGGTATAGGCAGGGGGCGCTATAGTGATGTGCACCGTGAAGTAATTGATCTCTATGGAATCAGACCGTAAGTGGCCTTCTGTCAGCCAAGTATGATCCAGACTGGATAGAGCGCGTGCCTGCGAGGTGGTGTCAAATTTACATAACAAAACGTGTTTTTGGGGGGGCGCCATTCGAAACGGGGGGGTCTGAGTGAAAAAAAAGTCAGGTATTTTTTGTAGCCCCGTGTCAGGAGAGTCTGTTTAAACAGGTATGGGCTTATTCTGCTGAAAAACCAGGGACTAGTTTGTTGACAAACAAGACAGGTCCATACAGATTACCAATGAAAAGTCAAAGTCACGCCCACATCTTAGAAAATATGACATGACTATAATGTATTTTTTGGTTTGCAAAAGTGTCTAGAACATACTGGCATCATTGTATAAAAAAGATTCAAAAGTGCAGTTTTCAAGGTATGGCTAGGGGGCGCTATCCTGGGAGCAGGCTACACATTAATGGCTTCATTCTGTTCAGTTTCAGGTGGCGCATTAGTGACATGAATATGAGCTCTGTGGGCTTATGCCTGTGAGCGTGAGCTTTCTTGGAAACAACGCGAAATCTACGTGTTTTTTGACGCGGCGTTACGCGGAGACGGTGAAACTTTTTTGAGAAACGCTGGGCAAATATTGAATTTCAATATGTCTAGATGCGCTGTGCCAAATGTGAGCTAAATCCGACGAAAAACCAGGGACTAGTTCGTTAAAACGTAAAATTAGTTTGGACGAGGTCCGGGTTTGAAGCCAAGATGGCCGCCTCCCTGTGCGAGTGGGCGTGGCGCTCCAAGTGAGTTTTGGGCTTGTCCTGATGTCCCCTCTCACTGTGGCGAGTGATTCGGGCGTACGCCCAAAAACGCCCCGATTTTTTTGAATTGGGGTCCACTTCCAGAGGGCGCTGTGGAGCCATTTTGTTGTGGGCGTGTCCCATTCGTCCAATTTCATAAATTTTTTCGCTGCCCCATTGCCTCCGCCAATTTTGGGGAGCTTTCACCCACGTTTAGCGGGTCAAAAACGCGATCATTTCCGGAGAAAAAAAAAAATAATAATAATAATAAGAAACCACCCAAAAACAATAGTCCCTTGCCGCGACTGCGTCCGGCTCGGGCCTAATAATAATAAGAAACCACCCAAAAACAATAGTCCCTTGCCGCGACTGCGTCCGGCTCGGGCCTAAATATTAGGAGAACGGAGCAAGATAGAGGCATGGTGTAATATATTTTTTGGTTTGTTATGATGAGTAGAAGACATCTGGAAAGTTTCGTGGAAATCGGACAAAATAATTTTTTCAAGGTATAGGCAGGGGGCGCTATAGTGATGTGCACCGTGAAGTAATTGATCTCTATGGAATCAGACCGTAAGTGGCCTTCTGTCAGCCAAGTATGATCCAGACTGGATAGAGCGCGTGCCTGCGAGGTGG
>NW_027639250.1:5000-68599 GCF_951799975.1 Gobius niger | reverse complement strand
CTGAAACATTCAGGGGGAGGGGAGAGAGCTGTTCTCTCACTGAAACATTCAGGGGGAGGGGGGAGAGAGCTGTTCTCTCACTGAAACATTCAGGGGGGGGAGAGCTGTTCTCTCACTGAAACATTCAGGGGGGGGGGAGAGCTGTTCTCTCACTGAAACATTCAGGGGGAGGGGGGAGAGAGCTGTTCTCTCACTGAACATTCAGGGGGGAGAGAGCTGTTCTCTCACTGAAACATTCATGATGCTGGAAATAAACTCACAAGAAACGAAGGAATGAGGGAGAGACAGGGAAGAGAGGGGAGAGAAGGGAGGGGGAAAGGGTGGGAGAGAGAGGGACAGGGACGTGAGGGAAGAGCGAGGGGAGGAGGGAGGGGGAGGAGTGAGGGGGAGGAGGGAGGGGGAGGAGTGAGGGGGAGGAGGGAGGGGGGAGGAGGGAGGGGGAGGAGGGAGTGGAGTCTAAAGCCGTTTGAGACACTTTCTGACCCGATTATGCACTTGTCAATCAAAACCCAGTGTGGTTTTGACCCCACCCACTTGCCTGAAGCCACGCCCCCTGCTGGTGTTTAATGTGAAACTGATCAATAAAGTTTTAATGATCAATAAAGACTTCTTCATGTTTTACTGATCACAAATGAAACTCCTTTTAGCTGAATTAAAAACTCACTTTCACTGAACGTTATTATTGCAGCACGTTATCGAAGGAGGAGAGAGAGGCCAGTGAAGGTGAGGCCAGTGAAGGTGAGGCCAGTGAAGGTGAGGCCAGTGAAGGTGAGGCCAGTGAAGGTGAGGCCAGTGAGGCTGTGAAGGTGAGGCCAGTGAAGGTGAGGTCAGTGAAGGTGAGGCCAGTGAAGGTGAGGCCAGTGAGGCCAGTGAAGGTGAGGTCAGTGAAGGTGAGGCCAGTGAGGCCAGTGAAGGTGAGGCCAGTGAAGGTGAGGCCAGTGAAGGTGAGGCCAGTGAAGGTGAGGCCAGTGAAGGTGAGGCCAGTGAAGGTGAAACCAGTGAAGGAGAGGCCAGTGAAGGAGAGGCCAGTGAAGGTGAGACCAGTGAAGGTGAGACCAGTGAAGGTGAGGCCAGTGAAGGTGAGGCCAGTGAGGCCAGTGAAGGTGAGGCCAGTGAAGGTGAGGCCAGTGAAGGAGAGGCCAGTGAAGGTGAGACCAGTGAAGGTGAGGCCAGTGAAGGTGAGGCCAGTGAAGGTGAGGCCAGTGAAGGTGAGGCCAGTGAAGGTGAAACCAGTGAAGGTGAGGCCAGTGAAGGTGAGGCCAGTGAAGGTGAGGCCAGTGAAGGTGAGGCCAGTGAAGGTGAGGCCAGTGAAGGTGAGGCCAGTGAAGGTGAGGCCAGTGAGGCCAGTGAAGGTGAGGCCAGTGAAGGTGAGGCCAGTGAAGGTGAGGCCAGTGAAGGTGAGGCCAGTGAAGCCCTTTGACCAAAGGCTTCTTCACTGAGGGCCTGCAGTGACCGGGTTTGTCCACCAGGGGCCCTCGCAGAGGCCTGGGCCCCTGAGGAGATCAGGATCAGATCAGATTAAAGAAGCAGGTGGAACAGGTGCCAAACTGGTCTATTGGATTAAGCTAAAGCCTGAGCTCTGATCGCTGCAGAAGGAAGTTCCTGCAGCCGAGGTACGGGACTCTGGGACTCTGGGACTCTGGGACTCTGGAACTCTGGGACTCTGGGACTCTGGACTCTGGGATTCTGGGACTCTGGGACTCTGGAACTCTGGGACTCTGGGACTCTGGGACTCTGGGATTCTGGGACTCTGGGACTCTGGAACTCTGGGACTCTGGGACTCTGGGACTCTGGGACTCTGGGACTCTGGGACTCTGGGACTCTGGGACTCTGGAACTCTGGGACTCTGGGACTCTGGGACTCTGGGACTCTGGGATTCTGGGACTCTGGGACTCTGGGACTCTGGGACTCTGGGACTCTGGGACTCTGGGATTCTGAGACTCTGAGACTCTGGGACTCTGGGACTCTGGGACTCTGGGACTGGGACTCTGGGACTCTGGGACTCTGGGACTCTGGACTCTGGGACTCTGGGACTCTGGGACTCTGGGACTGGGACTCTGGGACTCTGGGACTCTGGATTCTGAGACTCTGGGACTCTGGGACTCTGGGACTCTGGGACTCTGGGACTCTGGGACTGGGACTCTGGGACTCTGGGACTCTGGGACTCTGGGACTCTGAGACTCTGAGACTCTGGGACTCTGGGACTCTGGACTCTGGGACTCTGGGATTCTGAGACTCTGAGACTCTGGGACTCTGGGACTCTGGGACTCTGGACTCTGGGACTCTGGGACTCTGGGATTCTGAGACTCTGAGACTCTGGGACTCTGGGACTCTGGGACTCTGGGACTCTGGGACTCTGGGACTCTGGAACTCTGGAACTCGAGCCGAGGTTGGAGTCGGAGTTGGATTCAGGATTGAGCCGATGTGAGGAGCAGAACCAGGTACAGTCTCTATAAAGATGCAGAATGATGTTTGGGACTTTTGGTTTGAGTGTGTGGGCTGTTTTATGTATTTAAGTGTAAATATGCACATGTTTAAATGTGTATATTTAAATATATATATATATGTATTAGTGTATATACGTTTGATTATATCAGTGTCTGAGGTCGTGCCGTCCTCTGATGGAGCTAAGGTCAGATGTTCTGCTGCTGTGACTAAAACAAACCAATGACTGGATCAATCTCAGATTCATTTAAGAAAGACAGTATTTAAACATTGTGAGTGTAACGTACTTAATGTAAACATAGATCTTAACAATAATAAAGTAAAGAAGTTAACAATTCTAACAGTAAATGTACAAAAGGCACCAGACATCAGTAAAAGAGTGACGTTAAAGGAAATAAGTTCTTTCAAGTCACTATTTCACTGTAGGACATAACGAAAGTGAATCTTCAGTTTGAGAAATGCTTCTGCAACTCAACTTAACTTTGAATTGCCCAAACCCTGGCCCTAACCTAGCCCTGCCCCGACCCGAACCAAACCCTGCCCCGACCCGAACCTAACCCTTACCCTAACTTAACCCTGGCCCAAACCTAACCCTGCCCCGACCCGAACCTAACCCTAACCCTAACTTAACTCTGGCCCTAACCTAACCCTGCCCCGACCCGAACCTAACCCCGACCCAAACCTAACCCTGCCCCGACCCGAACCTAACCCTTACCCTAACTTAACCCTGACCCTAACCTAACCCTGCCCCGACCCGAACCAAACCCTAACCCTAACTTAACCCTGCCCCGACCCAAACCTAACCCTGCCCCGACCCAAACCTAACCCTAACCCTAACTTAACCCTGGCCCTAACCTAACCCTGCCCCGACCCGAACCAAACCCTAACCCTAACTTAACCCTGCCCCGACCCAAACCTAACCCTGCCCCGACCCGAACCTAACCCTAACCCTAACTTAACCCTGGCCCTAACCCTAACCCTGCCCCGACCCAAACCTAACCCTAACCTAACCCCAACTGAAACAGGAGCTTTAACACTACTGAAACAGCACATATGCTTGAACAAAAACACTTCTGAAACAGATGAATCCATCCATCCATTTTCTTTCTTCCACTTTTCCGTTGCCGGGTCGTGGGGCAGCTGTTGGAGCTGCCCATATCACACTGCACCAGCCCCTATGGCTCCTCCTGCTCTTTGTCTGACCCGTCCCTAGGACCTGTTTGCCCTGGGAGACCCTACCAGGGGCACAGAGCCCCCGACAACGGAGCTCCAGGATCATTCGGGGTCTTCAACCCCTCCAACACGTTAAAGGGATATTTCAGGATTTTTGACAAAGGGCCTCATTTCCTAGTTATCCAGAGTGTTGCTGGTACCTGGAGGTATTTATGTTGTAGTTCATGCAGTTCTTATGTTTGAAAAGTTTTGTGGCGAGTGTGGGAGAGTGTGTGACCGTCGTGGAAAGTGTGTGACCGTCGTGGAAAGTGTGAGACAGTTGTGGAGAGTGTGGGACTGTTGTGGAAAGTGTTTGACAGTTGTGGAAAGTGTGTGACCGTCGTGGAAAGTGTGTGACTGTTGTGGAAAGTGTGTGACCGTCGTGGAAAGTGTGTGACCGTCGTGGAAAGTGTGGGACTGTTGTGGAAAGTGTGTGACCGTCGTGGAAAGTGTTTGACAGTTGTGGAAAGTGTGTGACCGTCGTGGAAAGTGTTTGACAGTTGTGGAAAGTGTGTGACTGTTGTGGAAAGTGTGGGACCGTTGTGGAAAGTGTGTGACCGTCGTGGAAAGTGTGGGACTGTTGTGGAAAGTGTGTGACCGTCGTGGAAAGTGTGGGACTGTTGTGGAAAGTGTGTGACTGTCGTGGAAAGTGTTTGACAGTTGTGGAAAGTGTGTGACCGTCGTGGAAAGTGTGGGACTGTTGTGGAAAGTGTGTGACCGTCGTGGAAAGTGTGGGACTGTTGTGGAAAGTGTGTGACTGTCGTGGAAAGTGTTTGACAGTTGTGGAAAGTGTGTGACCGTCGTGGAAAGTGTGGGACTGTTGTGGAAAGTGTGGGACTGTTGTGGAAAGTGTGTGACTGTCGTGGAAAGTGTGTGACCGTCGTGGAAAGTGTGTGACCGTCGTGGAAAGTGTTTGACAGTTGTGGAAAGTGTGTGACCGTCGTGGAAAGTGTGGGACTGTTGTGGAGAGTGTTTGACAGTTGTGGTGAATGACACAGATTGTGTCATCGCTCTAAGTTTGGCCCAGACCCAAATCCTCAGAGTTTGGCCGAGTCAGTGTCAGGCTCCATTAGATCATGGCTCAGGTCATGTGACTGTATCAGAGTGCCAGGTCATGTGACTGTATCAGGGTGCCAGGTCATGTGACTGTATCAGGGTGCCAGGTCATGTGACTGTATCAGGTCGGTTACAGAGTATCCAGAGCTTAAACCTTTTGCTGAACTTTCTCTTTCAACATGACTGATGAGTTACTGCACTTTCTCTTTAAGGATGAAGCTCTTGAGCAGAGGTGGGAAAACTGAGGCCTCTGGGCCAGATACAGCCCCCCAAACAAATGTACCCAGCCCTCGACAAACTTTCCTTCATTTACATTATTTAGTTCTGCATCTTCCACCTCCTCAAACTGCCACCTTATTGTGATGGAGGGTTTGATCCTGGGGCTCTGTTGTTTTTTTCGTGATGGAGGGTTTGATCCTGGAGCTCTGTTGTTTTCATGGTGGAGGGTTTGATCCTGGAGCTCTGTTGTTTTTATCGTGGTGGAGGGTTTGATCCTGGAGCTCTGTTGTTTTCGTGATGGAGGGTTTGATCCTGGAGCTCTGTTGTTTTCGTGATGGAGGGTTTGAACCTGGAGCTCTGTTGTTTTCATGGTGGAGGGTTTGATCCTGGAGCTCTGTTGTTTTTATCGTGGTGGAGGGTTTGATCCTGGAGCTCTGTTGTTTTTATCGTGGTGGAGGGTTTGATCCTGGAGCTCTGTTGTTTTTATCGTGATGGAGGGTTTGATCCTGGAGCTCTGTTGTTTTCATGGTGGAGGGTTTGATCCTGGAGCTCTGTTGTTTTTATCGTGATGGAGGGTTTGAACCTGGAGCTCTGTTGTTTTTATCGTCATGGAGGGTTTGATCCTGGAGCTCTGTTGTTTTTTTCGTGGTGGAGGGTTTGATCCTGGAGCTCTGTTGTTTTCATGGTGGAGGGTTTGATCCTGGAGCTCTGTTGTTTTTATCGTGGTGGAGGGTTTGATCCTGGAGCTCTGTTGTTTTCGTGATGGAGGGTTTGATCCTGGAGCTCTGTTGTTTTTATCGTGATGGAGGGTTTGATCCTGGAGCTCTGTTGTTTTTTTCGTGGTGGAGGGTTTGATCCTGGAGCTCTGTTGTTTTCATGGTGGAGGGTTTGATCCTGGAGCTCTGTTGTTTTTATCGTGATGGAGGGTTTGAACCTGGAGCTCTGTTGTTTTTATCGTCATGGAGGGTTTGATCCTGGAGCTCTGTTGTTTTTTTCGTGGTGGAGGGTTTGATCCTGGAGCTCTGTTGTTTTCATGGTGGAGGGTTTGATCCTGGAGCTCTGTTGTTTTTATCGTGGTGGAGGGTTTGATCCTGGAGCTCTGTTGTTTTCGTGATGGAGGGTTTGATCCTGGAGCTCTGTTGTTTTCGTGATGGAGGGTTTGATCCTGGAGCTCTGTTGTTTTCATGGTGGAGGGTTTGATCCTGGAGCTCTGTTGTTTTCATGATGGAGGGTTTGATTCTGGAGCTCTGTAGTTTTTTTCGTGATGGAGGGTTTGATCCTGGAGCTCTGTTATTTTCATGGTGGAGGGTTTGATCCTGGAGTTCTGTTGTTTTTATCGTGATGGAGGGTTTGATCCTGGAGCTCTGTTGTTTTCATGATGGAGGGTTTGATTCTGGAGCTCTGTTGTTTTCGTGATGGAGGGTTTGATCCTGGAGCTCTGTTGTTTTCGTGATGGAGGGTTTGATCCTGGAGCTCTGTTGTTTTCGTGATGGAGGGTTTGATCCTGGAGCTCTGTTGTTTTCGTGATGGAGGGTTTGATCCTGGAGCTCTGTTGTTTTCGTGATGGAGGGTTTGATCCTGGAGCTCTGTTGTTTTTGTGATGGAGGGTTTGATCCTGGAGCTCTGTTGTTTTTGTGATGGAGGGTTTGATCCTGGAGCTCTGTTGTTTTCATGGTGGAGGGTTTGATCCTGGAGCTCTGTTGTTTTCATGATGGAGGGTTTGATCCTGGAGCTCTGTTGTTTTCGTGATGGAGGGTTTGATCCTGGAGCTCTGTTGTTTTTATCGTGATGGAGGGTTTGATCCTGGAGCTCTGTTGTTTTCGTGATGGAGGGTTTGATCCTGGAGCTCTGTTGTTTTCATGATGGAGGGTTTGATCCTGGAGCTCTGTTGTTTTCGTGATGGAGGGTTTGATCCTGGAGCTCTGTTGTTTTCGTGATGGAGGGTTTGAACCTGGAGCTCTGTTGTTTTCATGATGGAGGGTTTGATTCTGGAGCTCTGTTGTTTTTATCGTGATGGAGGGTTTGATTCTGGAGCTCTGTTGTTTTCGTGATGGAGGGTTTGATCCTGGAGCTCTGTTGTTTTCGTGATGGAGGGTTTGATCCTGGAGCTCTGTTGTTTTCGTGATGGAGGGTTTGAACCTGGAGCTCTGTTGTTTTCATGATGGAGGGTTTGATCCTGGAGCTCTGTTGTTTTCATGGTGGAGGGTTTGATCCTGGAGCTCTGTTGTTTTCGTGATGGAGGGTTTGATCCTGGAGCTTTGTTGTTTTTGTGATGGAGGGTTTGATCCTGGAGCTCTGTTGTTTTCATGGTGGAGGGTTTGATCCTGGAGCTCTGTTGTTTTCGTGATGGAGGGTTTGATCCTGGAGCTCTGTTGTTTTCGTGATGGAGGGTTTGAACCTGGAGCTCTGTTGTTTTCGTGATGGAGGGTTTGATCCTGGAGCTCTGTTGTTTTTATCATGATGGAGGGTTTGATCCTGGAGCTCTGTTGTTTTTGTGATGGAGGGTTTGATCCTGGAGCTCTGTTGTTTTCGTGATGGAGGGTTTGATTCTGGAGCTCTGTTGTTTTTATCGTGATGAAGGGTTTGATCCTGGAGCTCTGTTGTTTTCATGATGGAGGGTTTGATTCTGGAGCTCTGTTGTTTTTATCGTGATGGAGGGTTTGATCCTGGAGCTCTGTTGTTTTCGTGATGGAGGGTTTGATCCTGGAGCTCTGTTGTTTTCATGATGGAGGGTTTGATCCTGGAGCTCTGTTGTTTTCGTGATGGAGGGTTTGATCCTGGAGCTCTGTTGTTTTCGTGGTGGAGGGTTTGATCCTGGAGCTCTGTTGTTTTTATCGTGATGAAGGGTTTGATCCTGGAGCTCTGTTGTTTTCATGATGGAGGGTTTGATTCTGGAGCTCTGTTGTTTTCGTGGTGGAGGGTTTGATCCTGGAGCTCTGTTGTTTTTATCGTGATGGAGGGTTTGATCCTGGAGCTCTGTTGTTTTCGTGATGGAGGGTTTGATTCTGGAGCTCTGTTGTTTTTATCGTGATGGAGGGTTTGATCCTGGAGCTCTGTTGTTTTCGTGATGGAGGGTTTGATCCTGGAGCTCTGTTGTTTTTATCATGATGGAGGGTTTGATCCTGGAGCTCTGTTGTTTTCATGATGGAAGGTTTGAACCTGGAGCTCTGTTGTTTTTATCATGATGGAGGGTTTGATCCTGGAGCTCTGTTGTTTTCGTGATGGAGGGTTTGATCCTGGAGCTCTGTTGTTTTCGTGATGGAGGGTTTGAACCTGGAGCTCTGTTGTTTTCGTGGTGGAGGGTTTGATCCTGGAGCTCTGTTGTTTTCATGGTGGAGGGTTTGAACCTGGAGCTCTGTTGTTTTCGTGATGGAGGGTTTGATCCTGGAGCTCTGTTGTTTTCATGGTGGAGGGTTTGAACCTGGAGCTCTGTTGTTTTCATGATGGAGGGTTTGAACCTGGAGCTCTGTTGTTTTCGTGATGGAGGGTTTGATCCTGGAGCTCTGGTGTTTTCGTGGTGGAGGGTTTGATCCTGGAGCTCTGTTGTTTTTATCATGATGGAAGGTTTGATCCTGGAGCTCTGTTGTTCGGGGTTTTGGGGCCCCTGTAGGGTCTCCCAGGGCAAACAGGTCCAAGTTTTTGGGTCAGTCAAAGAGCGGTTCAGAAGGCCTTTATGAGAGACCAACAGGCCCTGTTAGAATCATGAGGCCGTCCTTCTGTGGACCCACGAACTGCAGGGGGCGCTGCAGGGGCTGCCCCAAAGACCTGGTAACGGACAAGTGGAAGATGGATGTATCTTCCGTGCGGTTTTGCAGAGCATTTTATCCGAGGCACCGTGACCTTCCCCAGAGTGGGCTCAAATGGCTCCATAGTTGCATTAAAATATACAACAAACTCACTAAGTCAATGCAGTTTGAATGAAAAGGAGCCGAGTGAAGAGGGTTTTATTATATACCTGCCCCTTTGTTTACTTTACAATATTTACTATTACCTTCAGGAGTTCCAGATATTATTGTGTTTTCCAATGGGAGAAAGTTGAGCAGTTCTTGTAGCCGCTCTAACTCTGTTCATTTCATTCATGTGGCCCCGCCCCCTGATAGAGAAGTATAACTGTCCCTTTGTAAATAAAGGCTCATGTCATTGATGTGGCCCCGCCCCCTGATAGAGAAGTATAACTGTCCCTTTGTAAATAAAGGCTCATGTCATTGATGTGGCCCCGCCCCCTGATAGAGAAGTATAACTGTCCCTTTGTAAATAAAGGCTCATATCATTCATGTGGCCCCGCCCCCTGATAGAGAAGTATAACTGTCACTTTGTAAATGAAGGCTCTAACTCTGTTCATTTCATTCATGTGGCCCCGCCCCCTGATAGAGAAGTCATTCATGTGGCCCCGCCCCCTGATAGAGAAGTATAACTGTCACTTTGTAAATAAAAGAAGCCTGAAAAGGCTGTGGTTTTCGCTGTAAAGGAAAGTCAGAGACGTCACGGTTTATTTCCTCTGAGTCTGAGTGATGTAAGTGTCCTGCTCCAGAGATTATTTCTGGATTATGGCTCCATTGTTAATAACCGGCGAGTCGCAACAGCAGAGACCAGTGTCTGTGGGGGAGGGGCACCGGGGGAAAGCAGAGGGGGGGCACCGGGGGAAAGCAGAGGGGGGGCACCGGGGGAAAGCAGAGGGGGGGCCGGGAGGAGGTAAAGGGAAGGGACAGTGGCTGATCTGGCGGCAGGAGAGGAGCGTGTGACAGTGACTCTGCAGCTTTAATCCCTGAAGCAGATTCAGTTGGATTAGGCCCAAGAGCCGCCCCCTCTGCCCCCTCTCTGTGACAGGGATTACAGGGGGCGGGGCCGTGAGGGTAAATGCGTCTCAACGTCTCTCAAGTCACACCCAGAGAGTCATGTGTAAAACATTAGGCAAACAGTCTCCAGAAACAACCCCCCCTCCCCATGTCAATGTAAGAGAAAGATAATCCTAAACGAGCTGATCAAACAAAAGTGTTTCCTAAAAGGGGATTAAACATTCAGGGAATTATTAAGTAAGTAAGTAAGTATTAATAATAATAATAATAATAATAATAATAATAATAATAATAATAATAATAATAATAATAATAATAATAATAATAATAATAATTAAAGCCGCGCGCGGCGATAAAGGCCCTCGCCCCTGGCGCACTCCCCGCTCGCTCTCGTCTCTTGCGACCACCCCGCTCGCTCTCGTCCCTTGCTACCACCTCTGCTCTCGTCCCTTGCGATCACTCTTCATCACACTAGGTCCTTGCGAGCTCAATAATTGAACTCGCTCATTTTGACGCGAAAATCCCTATTAAGTTGCATTACAGTGCATTATATGCGAAAGTCCCTTTAAGTTTCATTACAGTGCATTATATGCGAAAGTCCCTTTAAGTTTCATTACAGTGCATTATATGCGAAAGTCCCTTTAAGTTGCATTACAGTGCATTATATGCGAAAGTGCCTTTAAGTTGCATTACAGTGCATTATATGCGAAAGTGCCTTTAAGTTGCATTACAGTGCATTATATGCGAAAGTCCCTTTAAGTTGCATTACAGTGCATTATATGCGAAAGTCCCTTTAAGTTGCATTACAGTGCATTATATGCGAAAGTGCCTTTAAGTTGCATTACAGTGCATTATATGCGAAAGTGCCTTTAAGTTGCATTACAGTGCATTATATGCGAAAGTCCCTCTAAGTTGCATTACAGTACATTATATGCGAAAGTCCCTTTAAGTTGCATTACAGTGCATTATATGCGAAAGTCCCTTTAAGTTTCATTACAGTGCATTATATGTGAAAGTCCCTTTAAGTTGCATTACAGTGCAATATATGCGAAAGTCCCTTTAAGTTGCATTACAGTGCATTATATGCGAAAGTCCCTTTAAGTTGCATTACAGTGCATTATATGCGAAAGTCTCTTTAAGTTGCATTACAGTACATTATATGCGAAAGTCCCTTTAAGTTGCATTACAGTGCAATATATGCGAAAGTCCCTTTAATTGCGTTATAGTGCTATTGTGTAAATCCCTATGTAGTGGCATAATTGTGTTGTAATTGCAAAAATCCCTATTTTGTTGCAGAAACTGTAAGAACTGTTGAAATTGCAGAAACTCTTAACACTGTATAAACTGTTAAAAGCACAGACAGACTTCACTGTATCATAATCCTATTAAAATGCCGGCAAGAAAAGAGAAAGCATTAGAAAAGTGTCACCGCCATATTTGAACCAGCAACCTCCTACACCAGAGACAAGCTCCCTATCACTGAGCTGTAGCTCCATGGTACTTTGACTGTGATGTGGGCTACTTTTGTCTAAGTTATCGAGCAGAAGTTAGTTCCCAGCATCCCACTGGAGGAGAGAAGTAGCTTCAAGTCATGCCCCCCCCATACATTTCCTCGATTGTTTTCGACATTTTCCCTAGTGTTGCCTCAATTGTTTTCCTACGATCCCCCCATTTCTAGCTCTTTAGTGACGCATATGAAAGCGTTCTTCATGAGAGTGGGACCGTAGGTGCGGTTAAAAAAAAAAAAAAAAGAGCAAAGGTCAAAATTGACCCAGCAATCTCATGGTTGGAAACCCAATGCACAAGCAATAACGCTATAGCCTGGCTAACACCAGACTAAAATCACAAGTGATATTTAGTCTGGGGACCACCAATTCATTTCTCGTAGGAGAGGTGTGGTTTACGATCGTCCATACTCGTTTATTGGGCGATACGAAAAAAAAAAAAAAAAAGTCTCATGCGTCTGCACGTAGCCATGGCCAATCGTATCATCGTATGAGATGACGTATGACGTACCCGCTGTAAACTTTTGAGCTAAATTATTTAGAACAAGGTGTAAAGCTTGATCAAAAAATACCATCGTGTCTGCTGCTGTCACGTTGGATCCGTAAATAAACTTTTTTTTTATTATCCGTAAATAAACTACAAGCTTCCATATATCGAATAGCGCGTCATCGTCTTGCCGTCCCTCCTCGCTCTGTGATTGGTTCCCAAATCCACCGGAGATTTCGGCCATGGTCCCCAGGCTGTTGTGCAGTTCGAAATAATTCGAGCGCACACAGCAGCCTGGTGTTAGCCAGGTTAATAACGCTACACGGGCACAGCAAATCTTATGAAACGTGCTGTACTCATGTGACAATGTGTGCAGTGGCTCATGTAAAAGGTGAAAGCAATAGAAAAGTGTGAAGGCTGTGTTTGGACTAGCAACCTCCTTCACTTGAAACATGGGCCTGTTGACAGCTTGGCTTATTTAAATTCCCAGGCTGCAATTTTGTACCAGCAACACACTGGAGGAGAGGTTTTTTCCCCGTTTTTAATGAGTGTGGGACCATAGGCAATGATGCATGTTCTTACCGGAAGGTGCTGAGTCCAAAAGAAAAAGGAAATAAAAAACAGTTTAGGTTGGGAATTGATCCAGCAACCTCCTGCACACTAGCTCGGCACTCTACCAATGGAGCTACTCAGGTTGAGTGAATAAATCAGCAGATGTAAAGTTAATGTCATGAGAGATCCCGTACTTGAGTGCTTGCAAGAAACGGATTTACAGTTTAGAATTCTTTAGGTCATGATGCATGATCTTCCCAGAAAGTGCTGAGTCCAAAAGAAAAAAAAATGAAAAAGAGTCAAAGTCAGGATTTGATCCAGCAACCTCCTGTACCCTAACCCAGCTCTCTACCAACGGAGCTACTTCGGCTGAGAAAAAAACAGCGGATGTTAAATAAATGTTATGAGAGACTCCGCACTTGTGTGTTTGCAGGAAACGGATTAACAGTTTAGAAAATAATATATTGTATCATTTTGTAATTGGGGTACATTCCTGGCTGCCCAAAGAATCGTTGAGAGGGGTTTTCAGCCCTGCAGCACCCTCGATATTGAAGCAATTATTTGGTAAGACCCATATAGTATGAGGAACACACAGAGAGACGGACAGGAAACAGTCGAATTGAACTTCCTGTGATTGTACAGTTGAGAGAAACGTGAATTTGGAGGCAAAAACGTCCAAATTAAAGCTGATGTCTATTACAGAGGGGTAGTATAAGTATATACGAGTCCAAAAGTGTAGTTTTTGTGAAGAAAGGGGGAAATTTGGAAAACTGGCGAATTTCAGGAGAAACTCTGACAGAAGCCAGCATGCTGCCAGGCTAAGACCTCTGGCGATTTTCACGGAGGATGGGCGGGCCACTTACAAGCCACTTAAAGGCATTTTTGGCGATAGCGGCTGCGTGTGCACACCATTAGGTCCAGGTGTGGAATGTGCACGCGCGCCGGATTGGGTCTTTTCCAATCCGGCCGAGTCTGTGAAAGATATGAGGCTTTGAAATTTGCTGAAAATGGCCTCTCAGTTGCGACCTTGTCATGACCACGCCCAATAATGGAACAAAATTTGAATTGATGATTTTGAAAGCCACATGGGTTGGGGACATGTTGGCCAAAATTGGAGGCTTTCCATAGAAAACTCGAGGATCAGGGACCAGAAGTTCAAGAGGTACGATTTTGAAGGTTTGAGGTTCGGGCCAAGATGGCCGACTTCCTGTAGCATTTAGGGCGGGGTCATAATATCATTTTTGACATGTCCTGACGTGGTCTATGTCCCTGGCCAATGTCACTTTTGTACGATGATTTTTTTTGCGACCGGGCTCTCATTGACTCAATGTAAACTGCGTGCTTGAGGGGGCGCCACTGAGCCATATTTTATTATTTTCTCTCGCGAACCCCACCCAAAATTAGAGCTTGCGGAGCACTACGTTTTAACCCCTGTTACTTGCGAATCGGTTCACGTTTGCTACGTGAATTCTTGCGTTTTCGTCCCCCGTTAACGGTTTTAATTAGTCCCTCGCGGGACACTGCGTGTCCGTTGCTCGGGCCTAATTATACAGAAAATTAAGCGAGATAGAAGCATGTTGTAATAGACTTTTTTGATCAGTGCGACGTGCCGAATCAGGATATCACCTTTGTTTTCACTTTCGTGCAAGTGTAATTTTGAAGGTATAGGTAGGGGGCGCTATTTTTGTGAAAATTGTACAATTATCAAGGGTAATCAGTACGATCCACAGAGGGGCTTATGTGATCCAAAGATGAGTGTGATCTGAATTTGCATGCCCTTGTGAGTTGTCGTCAAAGAGGCGCGGAAAAAGCATGTTTTTTAGCAGAGCGGTAGAGACACACCGTAACAGATATCTGAACAAAAGAGCTTGATTATTGTAGCTCTACGCCTCTAGATTGCACTCACCAAGTTCAATGTCATTTGGTCCAAAATCCTGGGAGTGACTTGAAAAAATGTCAGGCGAAGAAATGCTGGGTAAAATTTTCAATCCAATATGGCCGACTTCCGGTTTGTCAGAGGAAGTAGCTATAATGACGTTTTACGTTTGTCTTGATGTGCTCTATCACTGTACCGAATAACATAGGTTTAGGCCAAAAACTCATGCCTCCATTTGAATAGGGGTCAGACATGAGGGGGCGCCACTGAGTTATTATGCACAGTGTGATTTTGCAGACTTCAAAATATTGAATTTTTCACCAACTTTGATCATTTAGTCAAATAAAATTGAGTTTTCGTTAATATTCAGGGGGTCAAAATTGGGGTCAAAGGCGCACCAAAATAATAATAATAATAATAATAATAATAATAATAATGGAAATGATTTTTCGGCTATTATTTCTCTCCCACAAAGACATTACTCAGAGAGCCGTGGTTTTGATATGTTGTTCCCCATCACTGACAAGGTCTGTATGATTTTTTCCACACCTCCATGCCATCCCGTTTTTTTTATCCGAATTTTTAAAGTCAAAACTTTGAGGGGGCGCCAGTGGGTCATTTTTGGCGATAGCGGCTGCGTGTGCACACCATTAGGTCCAGGTGTGGAATGTGCACGCGCGCCGGATTGGGTCTTTTCCAATCCGGCCGAGTCTGTGAAAGATATGAGGCTTTGAAATTTGCTGAAAATGGCCTCTCAGTTGCGACCTTGTCATGACCACGCCCAATAATGGAACAAAATTTGAATTGATGATTTTGAAAGCCACATGGGTTGGGGACATGTTGGCCAAAATTGGAGGCTTTCCATAGAAAACTCGAGGATCAGGGACCAGAAGTTCAAGAGGTACGATTTTGAAGGTTTGAGGTTCGGGCCAAGATGGCCGACTTCCTGTAGCATTTAGGGCGGGGTCATAATATCATTTTTGACATGTCCTGACGTGGTCTATGTCCCTGGCCAATGTCACTTTTGTACGATGATTTTTTTTGCGACCGGGCTCTCATTGACTCAATGTAAACTGCGTGCTTGAGGGGGCGCCACTGAGCCATATTTTATTATTTTCTCTCGCGAACCCCACCCAAAATTAGAGCTTGCGGAGCACTACGTTTTAACCCCTGTTACTTGCGAATCGGTTCACGTTTGCTACGTGAATTCTTGCGTTTTCGTCCCCCGTTAACGGTTTTAATTAGTCCCTCGCGGGACACTGCGTGTCCGTTGCTCGGGCCTAATAATAATAATAATAATAATAATGGAAATGATTTTTCGGCCATTATTTTTCTCCCACAAAGACATTACTCAGAGTGACGTGGCTTTGATATGTTGTTCCCCATCACAGACAAGGTCTGTATGATTTTTTCCACACCTCCATACCATCCCGTTTTTTTTATACGAATTTTTAAAGACAAAACCTTTGAGGGGGCGCCAGTGAGTCATTTTTGGCGATAGCGGCTGCGTGTGCACACCATTAGGTCCAGGTGGGGAATGTGCACGCGCGCCGGATTGGGTCCTTTCCAATCCGGCCGAGTCTGTGAAAGATATGAGGCTTTGAAATTTGCTGAAAATGGCCTCTCAGTTGCGGCCTTGTCATGACCACGCCCAATAATGGAACAAAATTTGAATTGATGATTTTGAAAGCCACATGGGTTGGGGACATGTTGGCCAAAATTGGAGGCTTTCCATAGAAAACTCGAGGATCAGGGACCAGAAGTTCAAGAGGTACGATTTTGAAGGTTTGAGGTTCGGGCCAAGATGGCCGACTTCCTGTAGCATTTAGGGCGGGGTCGTAATATCATTTTTGACATGTCTTGACGTGGTCTATGTCCCTGGCCAATGTCACTTTTGTACGATGAATTTTTTTGCCACCGGGCTCTCATTGACTCAATGTAAACTGCGTGCTTGAGGGGGCGCCACTGAGCCATATTTTATTATTTTCTCTCGCGAACCCTACCCAAAATTAGAGCTTGCGGAGCACTACGTTTTGACCCCTGTTACTTGCGAATCGGTTCACGTTTGCTACGTGAATTCTTGCGTTTTCGTCCCCCGTTAACGGTTTTAATTAGTCCCTCGCGGGACACTGCGTGTCCGTTGCTCGGGCCTAATTATACAGAAAATTAAGCGAGATAGAGGCATGTTGTAATAGACTTTTTTGATCAGTGCGACGTGCCGAATCAGGATACCACCTTTGTTTTCACTTTCGTGCAAGTGTAATTTTGAAGGTATAGGTAGGGGGCGCTATTTTTGTGAAAATTGTACAATTATCAAGGGTAATCAGTACGATCCACAGAGGGGCTTATGTGATCCAAAGATGAGTGTGATCTGAATTTGCATGCCCTTGTGAGTTGTCGTCAAAGAGGCGCGGAAAAAGCATGTTTTTTAGCAGAGCGGTAGAGACACACCGTAACAGATATCTGAACAAAAGAGCTTGATTATTGTAGCTCTACGCCTCTAGATTGCACTCACCAAGTTAAATGTCATTTGGTCCAAAATCCTGGGAGTGACTTGAAAAAATGTCAGGCGAAGAAATGCTGGGTAAAATTTTCAATCCAATATGGCCGACTTCCGGTTTGTCAGAGGAAGTAGCTATAATGACGTTTTACGTTTGTCTTGATGTGCTCTATCACTGTACCGAAAAACATAGGTTTAGGCCAAAAACTCATGCCTCCATTTGAATAGGGGTCAGACTTGAGGGGGCGCCACTGAGGCATTATGCACAGTGTGATTTTGCAGACTTCAAAATATTGAATTTTTCACCAACTTTGATCATTTAGTCAAATAAAATTGAGTTTTCGTTAATATTCAGGGGGTCAAAATTGGGGTCAAAGGCGCACCAAAATAATAATAATAATAATAATAATAATAATAATAATAATAATGGAAATGATTTTTCGGCCATTATTTTTCTCCCACAAAGACATTACTCAGAGTGACGTGGCTTTGATATGTTGTTCCCCATCACAGACAAGGTCTGTATGATTTTTTCCACACCTCCATACCATCCCGTTTTTTTTATACGAATTTTTAAAGACAAAACCTTTGAGGGGGCGCCAGTGAGTCATTTTTGGCGATAGCGGCTGCGTGTGCACACCATTAGGTCCAGGTGGGGAATGTGCACGCGCGCCGGATTGGGTCCTTTCCAATCCGGCCGAGTCTGTGAAAGATATGAGGCTTTGAAATTTGCTGAAAATGGCCTCTCAGTTGCGGCCTTGTCATGACCACGCCCAATAATGGAACAAAATTTGAATTGATGATTTTGAAAGCCACATGGGTTGGGGACATGTTGGCCAAAATTGGAGGCTTTCCATAGAAAACTCGAGGATCAGGGACCAGAAGTTCAAGAGGTACGATTTTGAAGGTTTGAGGTTCGGGCCAAGATGGCCGACTTCCTGTAGCATTTAGGGCGGGGTCGTAATATCATTTTTGACATGTCTTGACGTGGTCTATGTCCCTGGCCAATGTCACTTTTGTACGATGAATTTTTTTGCCACCGGGCTCTCATTGACTCAATGTAAACTGCGTGCTTGAGGGGGCGCCACTGAGCCATATTTTATTATTTTCTCTCGCGAACCCTACCCAAAATTAGAGCTTGCGGAGCACTACGTTTTGACCCCTGTTACTTGCGAATCGGTTCACGTTTGCTACGTGAATTCTTGCGTTTTCGTCCCCCGTTAACGGTTTTAATTAGTCCCTCGCGGGACACTGCGTGTCCGTTGCTCGGGCCTAATAATAATAATAATAATAGTAATAATAGTAATGCCTTACACCTGTATTGCGCAGTATCTTTGCTGTTCCTAGAACTGCACTTTTCTTTGACTGAGATGTCTGATGTATTTCTTGGGATCTGCTGGAGCCACTCCTCCAGTGGGGGTCACTACCCCGAGTGCCCCAATGACCACGGGCACCACTGATGCCTTCACCCTCCAGCTCGTCTCTGAGCCCCTGGTGTTTCTCTGGTTTCTCATGTTCCTTTTTCCTGTTGAAGTTGGTATTGCTCTGTCAACCACCACGTGCTGTCCTGCTTCAAAACATCCACCGTTCCCTGGCCCAAAAAACACAGATCACAGGACTTAATGACTACAGGCGGTGGTGCTGACGTCTGTGGTCACCGCCATCACCGCCATCACCGCCATCACCGCCATCACCGCCATCACTGCCATCACCGCCATCACCGCCATCACCGCCATCACCGCCATCACCTGCACCCGCTGCTGTTCACCTACAGAGCCAGGTCTGTGGACGAAACAGTGAACCTTCAACCTGGAGCACCTTGAGTCCTCTGGAACCTACGCCAGGATCCTGCTTGTGGACTTCAGCTCTGCCTTCAACACCAAACCTCCCTGGACCAGCTCGGCGTGCCCGACTCCCTCTGCAGGTGGAACTTCCTGACGGATCGGAGACAGCACGTGCGGCTGGGGAAGATCGTCTCGGACACTCGGACTACAATCTCCTCAGGGCTGTGTGCTTTCCCCCTGGCTCTTCTCCCTGTACACAAACTGCTGCACCTCCAGGCACCAGGACGACACCTCCCTCATCGGGCTCATCTCTGACGGTGATGAGTCGCCTATAGGAGAGAGGTGGACCAGCTGGTGTCCAGGTGAAGTCAAAATAACCTGGAGCTGAAGGTGGAGATGGTCGTGGACTTCAGGAAAGACACAGCCCTACCGTCCCCCCTCACCCTGACAGACCCTCCCACCCCAATCTCCATCGTGGAGTCCTTCACCATCACCCAGGACCTCAAATGGGAGCCGACCATCAGCTCCCTCATCAAGAAGGCCCAGCAGAGGAGGAGTATATTCTACAGAGCGATGACAGAGTATATTCTACAGAGCAATGACAGAGTATATTCTACAGAGCGATGACAGAGTATATTCTACAGAGCGATGACAGAGTATATTCTACAGAGTGATGACAGAGGATATTCTACAGAGCGATGACAGAGTATATTCTACAGAGCGATGACAGAGTATATTCTACAGAGCGATGACAGAGTATATTCTACAGAGCGATGACAGAGGATATTCTACAGAGCGATGACAGAGTATATTCTACAGAGCGATGACAGAGGATATTCTACAGAGCGATGACAGAGTATATTCTACAGAGCGATGACAGAGGATATTCTACAGAGCGATGACAGAGGATATTCTACAGAGCGATGACAGAGTATATTCTACACAGCGATGACAGAGTATATTCTACACAGCGATGACAGAGTATATTCTACAGAGCGATGACAGAGGATATTCTACAGAGCGATGACAGAGGATATTCTACACAGCGATGACAGAGTATATTCTACACAGCGATGACAGAGTATATTCTACACAGCGATGACAGAGTATATTCTACAGAGCGATGACAGAGGATATTCTACAGAGCGATGACAGAGTATATTCTACAGAGCGATGACAGAGGATATTCTACAGAGCGATGACAGAGTATATTCTACAGAGCGATGACAGAGGATATTCTACAGAGCGATGACAGAGGATATTCTACAGAGCGATGACAGAGGATATTCTACAGAGCGATGACAGAGGATATTCTACAGAGCGATGACAGAGGATATTCTACAGAGCGATGACAGAGTATATTCTACACAGCGATGACAGAGTATATTCTACAGAGCGATGACAGAGTATATTCTACAGAGCGATGACAGAGTATATTCTACACAGCGATGACAGAGTATATTCTACAGAGCGATGACAGAGGATATTCTACAGAGCGATGACAGAGTATATTCTACAGAGCGATGACAGAGTATATTCTACAGAGCGATGACAGAGTATATTCTACAGAGCGATGACAGAGGATATTCTACAGAGCGATGACAGAGTATATTCTACAGAGCGATGACAGAGTATATTCTACAGAGTGATGACAGTATATTCTACAGAGCGATGACAGAGTATATTCTACAGAGTGATGACAGTATATTCTACAGAGCGATGACAGAGTATATTCTACAGAGTGATGACAGTATATTCTACAGAGCGATGACAGAGTATATTCTACAGAGCGATGACAGAGGATATTCTACAGAGCGATGACAGAGTATATTCTACAGAGCGATGACAGAGTATATTCTACAGAGCGATGACAGAGTATATTGTACAGATTGATGACAGAGTATATTCTACAGAGCGATGACAGAGGATATTCTACAGAGCGATGACAGAGTATATTCTACACAGCGATGACAGAGGATATTCTACAGAGCGATGACAGAGGATATTCTACAGAGCGATGACAGAGTATATTCTACAGAGCGATGACAGAGTATATTCTACACAGCGATGACAGAGTATATTCTACAGAGCGATGACAGAGTATATTCTACAGAGCAATGACAGAGTATATTCTACAGAGCGATGACAGAGGATATTCTACAGAGCGATGACAGAGGATATTCTACAGAGCGATGACAGAGGATATTCTACACAGCGATGACAGAGTATATTCTACAGAGCAATGACAGAGTATATTCTACAGAGCGATGACAGAGGATATTCTACAGAGCGATGACAGAGTATATTCTACAGAGCGATGACAGAGTATATTCTACAGAGCGATGACAGAGTATATTCTACAGAGCGATGACAGAGTATATTCTACAGAGCGATGACAGAGTATATTCTACAGAGCGATGACAGAGGATATTCTACAGAGCGATGACAGAGTATAATCTACAGAGCGATGACAGAGTATATTCTACAGAGCGATGACAGAGGATATTCTACAGAGCGATGACAGAGTATATTCTACAGAGCGATGACAGAGGATATTCTACAGAGCGATGACAGAGTATATTCTACAGAGCGATGACAGAGTATATTCTACAGAGCGATGACAGAGGATATTCTACAGAGCGATGACAGAGTATATTCTACAGAGCGATGACAGAGGATATTCTACACAGCGATGACAGAGGATATTCTACAGAGCGATGACAGAGGATATTCTACAGAGTGATGACAGAGTATATTCTACAGAGCGATGACAGAGGATATTCTACAGAGCGATGACAGAGTATATTCTACAGAGCGATGACAGAGTATATTCTACAGAGTGATGACAGAGTATATTCTACAGAGCGATGACAGAGTATATTCTACAGAGCGATGACAGAGGATATTCTACAGAGCGATGACAGAGTATATTCTACAGAGCGATGACAGAGTATATTCTACAGAGCGATGACAGAGGATATTCTACAGAGCGATGACAGAGGATATTCTACAGAGTGATGACAGAGTATATTCTACAGAGCGATGACAGAGGATATTCTACAGAGCGATGACAGAGTATATTCTACAGAGCGATGACAGAGGATATTCTACAGAGCGATGACAGAGTATATTCTACAGAGCGATGACAGAGTATATTCTACAGAGTGATGACAGTATATTCTACAGAGCGATGACAGAGTATATTCTACAGAGTGATGACAGTATATTCTACAGAGCGATGACAGAGTATATTCTACAGAGTGATGACAGTATATTCTACAGAGCGATGACAGAGTATATTCTACAGAGCGATGACAGAGGATATTCTACAGAGCGATGACAGAGTATATTCTACAGAGCGATGACAGAGTATATTCTACAGAGCGATGACAGAGTATATTGTACAGATTGATGACAGAGTATATTCTACAGAGCGATGACAGAGGATATTCTACAGAGCGATGACAGAGTATATTCTACACAGCGATGACAGAGGATATTCTACAGAGCGATGACAGAGGATATTCTACAGAGCGATGACAGAGGATATTCTACAGAGCGATGACAGAGGATATTCTACAGAGTGATGACAGAGGATATTCTACAGAGCGATGACAGTATATTCTACAGAGCAATGACAGAGTATATTCTACAGAGCGATGACAGTATATTCTACAGAGCGATGACAGAGGATATTCTACAGAGCGATGACAGAGGATATTCTACAGAGCGATGACAGAGTATATTCTACAGAGCGATGACAGAGTATATTCTACAGAGCGATGACAGAGTATATTCTACAGAGCGATGACAGAGTATATTCTACAGAGCGATGACAGAGTATATTCTACAGAGCGATGACAGTATATTCTACAGAGCGATGACAGAGGATATTCTACAGAGCGATGACAGAGGATATTCTACAGAGCGATGACAGAGTATATTCTACAGAGCGATGACAGAGTATATTCTACAGAGCGATGACAGTATATTCTACAGAGCGATGACAGAGGATATTCTACAGAGCGATGACAGTATATTCTACAGAGCGATGACAGAGGATATTCTACAGAGCGATGACAGAGGATATTCTACAGAGCGATGACAGAGTATATTCTACAGAGCGATGACAGAGGATATTCTACAGAGCGATGACAGAGTATATTCTACAGAGCGATGACAGAGTATATTCTACAGAGCGATGACAGAGTATATTCTACAGAGCAATGACAGAGGATATTCTACAGAGCGATGACAGAGGATATTCTACAGAGCAATGACAGAGGATATTCTACAGAGCGATGACAGTATATTCTACAGAGCGATGACAGAGGATATTCTACACAGCGATGACAGAGGATATTCTACAGAGCGATGACAGAGGATATTCTACAGAGCGATGACAGAGGATATTCTACAGAGCGATGACAGAGGATATTCTACAGAGCGATGACAGAGTATATTCTACAGAGCGATGACAGAGGATATTCTACAGAGCGATGACAGAGGATATTCTACAGAGCGATGACAGAGGATATTCTACAGAGCGATGACAGAGTATATTCTACACAGCGATGACAGAGTATATTCTACAGAGCGATGACAGAGTATATTCTACAGAGCGATGACAGAGTATTTTGTACAGATTGATGACAGAGGATATTCTACAGAGCGATGACAGAGTATATTCTACAGAGCGATGACAGAGTATATTCTACAGAGCGATGACAGAGTATATTCTACAGAGCGATGACAGAGTATATTCTACAGAGCGATGACAGAGGATATTCTACAGAGCGATGACAGAGTATATTCTACAGAGCGATGACAGAGGATATTCTACAGAGCGATGACAGAGGATATTCTACAGAGCGATGACAGAGGATATTCTACAGAGCGATGACAGAGGATATTCTACAGAGTGATGACAGAGTATATTCTACAGAGCGATGACAGAGGATATTCTACAGAGCGATGACAGTATATTCTACAGAGCGATGACAGAGTATATTCTACAGAGCGATGACAGAGGATATTCTACAGAGCGATGACAGAGGATATTCTACAGAGCGATGACAGAGGATATTCTACAGAGCGATGACAGAGTATATTCTACAGAGCGATGACAGAGGATATTCTACAGAGCGATGACAGAGGATATTCTACAGAGCGATGACAGAGGATATTCTACAGAGCGATGACAGAGGATATTCTACAGAGCGATGACAGAGTATATTCTACAGAGCGATGACAGAGGATATTCTACAGAGCGATGACAGAGTATATTCTACAGAGCGATGACAGAGTATATTCTACAGAGCGATGACAGAGGATATTCTACAGAGCGATGACAGAGTATATTCTACAGAGCGATGACAGAGGATATTCTACAGAGCGATGACAGAGATGCAGAGGCGCTTCTTCTCCAGGACAGGGCGGCCAGATCCTACGACAGACATGTTTCCTTCCATTAAAATCGGGAGATTAGCAAGAGAAATGACCGGAGCATCGCAGGAGATAGGATTAAAAATCAGGGGAACTGATCATGACATTCATCACTACATTACATTACTTTATAAACTTTCCTTTGCTTTGGGAATATTTCTTTATGAAGTTCTCTCTCCCTCCGGAACAATGCTTGATGAACTTGTCTCTCTCTCTCTCTCTCTCAGGAACATGCAACTATCGGGGGCGTGTCTGTTGCTGCTGTTCCCGGGGTTGTGGGCGGCAACCTTTAAACTGGCTCTGATTGGCCCGTGGTCATGTGACCCGCTGTATTCCCGCGCCATGGCCTCGACGGCGGTGAACCTGGCGTTGTCACGGTTACGCAGCAACGCCCGACTCGGGTACTGGTACGATGTGACGCTGTTGGATGAGAGCTGCGCCGCCTCCAAAGGTTCACCCATACTTTCATTAAACATGCTGTTAATGTTCTACTCTTACACTTTAACACCAATAACACACTGATGAGAGCTGCGCCGACTCCAGAGGTTCACCCAAACTTTCATTAAACATGTAAACATACAAACATACAAACATACAAACATACAAACATGCTGTTAATGTTCTACTCTTACACTTTAACATCTTTAACACACTGATGAGAGCTGCGCCGCCTCCAAAGGTTCACCCAAACTTTCCTATATAAACATGTAAACATACAAACATACAAACATACAAACATGCTGTTAATGTTCTACTCTTACACTTTAACACCAGTAACACACTGATGAGAGCTGCGCTGCCTCCAAAGGTTCACCCATACTTTCATTAAACATGTAAACATAAAAACTTCTAAAGAAGTAAAAGTGGAAACACATAAACATACTGTATGTATGACACTGGTGCGAGCTGCACATCCTCCAACATGACTCTGTTATGTAACTTTAATTGTGTCACAGATGGAAATGAAGGTAGTGCTAAGTCTGGTGTAGCCGTGGTTTTAATGTAACTGCACATTGTCCTGATTAAATAAACTAAACCAAACAAGGCAAGTTTAAATGCAGAGCACAATTAATACACAACCAGATTCAAATTCTTCACAGTTGGATAAAATGAGAAAACAGATCAAATCAATCCATAAAACATCAACATAAAGATATAAGAGTGCAGATAAAACACTTTCAAAGTCACGGGTAAAAGAACTGTTTTCAGCGAGAGTCTGACGCCTGTCGCACACGCTTATCGGACACGTGACACACGTGACCACATGGACACGCAAGATGACAGACGTGACCACATGGACACGCATGATGACCACATGGACACGCATGATGACCACATGGACACGCATGATGACCACATGGACACGCATGATGACCAACACTGATCATACATAAATAATGTATATTATATATTTCTTCTTCAGCTCTGATGGACCTGACGGAAATGGAGGGCTATGGCCACGCCTACATCGGCCCCTTTAACCCCGCTCTCTGTCATGCTGCGTCCCTATTGGCCAAGCACTGGGAGGCGGGACTGGCCTCTCCCGGATGCTTGGATGCTGATTGGCCCAACCTGCCACCGCTGACTCCGCCCACAAAAGTCCTGTTCACCGTTTTACGCCACTTCGGCTGGGCTCATGTGGGTATCTTAACAGGTACAAGTGTTTGAATACTTTTACTGCTACTACTACTACTACTACTACTGCTACTACTACTACTACTACTACTACTACTACTACTACTGCTACTACTACTGCTACTACTACTACTACTACTACTACTACTACTACTGCTACTACTACTACTACTACTACTACTGCTACTACTACTGCTACTACTACTACTACTACTACTACTACTACTACTACTACTACTACTGCTACTACTACTGCTACTACTACTACTACTACTGCTACTACTACTGCTACTACTACTACTACTACTACTACTACTACTACTGCTACTACTACTACTACTACTACTACTACTACTACTACTACTACTACTACTACTGCTTCTACTACTGCTACTACTACTACTACTACTACTACTACTACTACTACTACTACTACTGCTACTACTACTGCTACTACTACTACTACTACTGCTACTACTACTGCTACTACTACTACTACTACTACTACTGCTACTACTACTACTACTACTACTACTACTACTACTACTACTACTACTACTACTGCTACTACTACTACTACTACTACTACTGCTACTACTACTACTACTACTACTACTACAACCTCACTGGGCTCATGTTGGTGTTTTAGTTGGTGTGAGTTTTCAAATACTTGTACTGCTGTGTTTTGTGTATCAGGTACAGATGTAAAGGATTCTCTCAGTTCTCTGTGAAATGGAAACATTTCACAGTGAACCCCTCTGACCTCTGACCTCTGACCTCTCTGTACAGGCCCCTCTGACCTCTCTCTGCACAGACCCCTCTGACCTCTGACCTCTCTCTGCACAGACCCCTCTGACCTCTGACCTCTCTCTGCACAGACCCCTCTGACCTCTGACCTCTGACCTCTGACCTCTCTGCACAGACCCCTCTGACCTCTGACCTCTCTCTGCACAGACCCCTCTGACCTCTGACCTCTGACCTCTGACCTCTCTGCACAGACCCCTCTGACCTCTGACCTCTCTCTGCACAGATCCCTCTGACCTCTGACCTCTCTCTGCACAGACCCCTCTGACCTCTGACCTCTGACCTCTCTGCACAGACCCCTCTGACCTCTGGCCTCTTTCTGCACAGATCCCTCTGACCTCTGACCTCTCTGCACAGACCCCTCTGACCTCTGACCTCTTTCTGCACAGATCCCTCTGACCTCTGACCTCTCTCTGCACAGATCCCTCTGACCTCTGTGTACAGACCCCTCTGACCTCTGACCTCTGACCTCTCTCTGCACAGATCCCTCTGACCTCTGTGTACAGACCCCTCTGACCTCTCTCTGCACAGATCCCTCTGACCTCTGACCTCTGGCCTCTCTGCACAGACCCCTCTGACCTCTGACCTCTCTCTGCACAGATCCCTCTGACCTCTGACCTCTCTCTGCACAGACCCCTCTGACCTCTGACCTCTGACCTCTCTGCACAGACCCCTCTGACCTCTGGCCTCTTTCTGCACAGATCCCTCTGACCTCTGACCTCTCTGCACAGACCCCTCTGACCTCTGACCTCTTTCTGCACAGATCCCTCTGACCTCTGACCTCTTTCTGCACAGATCCCTCTGACCTCTGACCTCTCTCTGCACAGACCCCTCTGACCTCTGACCTCTGACCTCTCTGCACAGACCCCTCTGACCTCTGACCTCTTTCTGCACAGATCCCTCTGACCTCTGACCTCTCTGCACAGACCCCTCTGACCTCTGACCTCTTTCTGCACAGATCCCTCTGACCTCTGACCTCTCTCTGCACAGACCCCTCTGACCTCTGACCTCTGACCTCTCTCTGCACAGACCCCTCTGACCTCTGACCTCTCTGCACAGACCCCTCTGACCTCTGACCTCTCTCTGCACAGATCCCTCTGACCTCTGACCTCTGGCCTCTCTGCACAGACCCCTCTGACCTCTGACCTCTGACCTCTCTCTGCACAGACCCCTCTGACCTCTGACCTCTCTGCACAGACCCCTCTGACCTCTCTGCACAGACCCCTCTG
Organism: Gobius niger; assembly: GCF_951799975.1. Lineage (NCBI taxonomy): Eukaryota > Metazoa > Chordata > Actinopteri > Gobiiformes > Gobiidae > Gobius > Gobius niger. The sequence continues at coordinate 41,054 of NW_027639250.1, read as the reverse complement.
ACCTCTGACCTCTCTCTGCACAGATCCCTCTGACCTCTCTCTGCAGACCCCTCTGACCTCTGACCTCTGACCCCTGGCCTCTGCACAGACCCCTCTGACCTCTGGCCTCTGTGTACAGACCCCTCTGACCTCTGACCTCTCTCTGCAGACCCCTCTGACCTCTCTCTGCACAGACCCCTCTGACCTCTGGCCTCTCTGCACAGACCCCTCTGACCTCTGGCCTCTGTGTACAGACCCCTCTGACCTCTGACCTCTCTCTGCACAGACCCCTCTGACCTCTCTGTACAGACCCCTCTGACCTCTGACCTCTCTCTGCACAGACCCCTCTGACCTCTCTGCAGACCCCTCTGACCTCTCTCTGCACAGACCCCTCTGACCTCTGACCTCTCTGCACAGACCCCTCTGACCTCTGACCTCTCTCTGCACAGATCCCTCTGACCTCTCTCTGCAGACCCCTCTGACCTCTGACCTCTCTCTGCACAGATCCCTCTGACCTCTCTCTGCAGACCCCTCTGACCTCTGACCTCTGACCCCTGGCCTCTGCACAGATCCCTCTGACCTCTCTCTGCAGACCCCTCTGACCTCTGACCTCTGACCCCTGGCCTCTGCACAGACCCCTCTGACCTCTCTCTGCACAGACCCCTCTGACCTCTCTGTACAGACCCCTCTGACCTCTGACCTCTCTGCAGACCCCTCTGACCTCTGACCTCTCTGTACAGACCCCTCTGACCTCTGACCTCTCTCTGCACAGACCCCTCTGACCTCTGACCTCTCTGCACAGACCCCTCTGACCTCTGACCTCTGACCTCTCTGCACAGACCCCTCTGACCTCTGACCTCTCTGCAGACCCCTCTGACCTCTGACCTCTCTGCAGACCCCTCTGACCTCTGGAAGGGCACCGGGGAGGAGCTGGCGTCTGGGCTGCGGGCGCTGGGTTTACCCGTTGAACCCGTGGTTTTCATGGAGACAAACGGACGACCACAGGACGCTCTGACCACCATCCGGGAGGCGGGACATGTCAAAGGTGCAGCTTAACCACTAGGCCATCAGACTTTTTCAATATTATTTGTTTCCTTTACTTTATCAGGCAAAACATTGAGTTCTTATTGACAAAGTCGGCCTGAAAGCGCTGAGTGTTCACCAACTGGGAAAGGGAAATAAAATCTTTCATCAGTAAAACATCTGTGAGTGAGATCAGTGATTCAGCTCTGATTTATTTTGGGCAGAATCCAGTCCTGAGCAGCAGCAGAACGAGAGGCCAAAGGAGGAATTGGTCTCAGCAACTTGTAGCTTTATAATCTGTGACGATCTGGTGTTATACCTGGAGGGGGGGCTGCAACAGCTGGACTCCAGAGGTGGCCAGTTCACCCGAGAGTAAAGTTCAGTGTGACGTGTCCTGTAGGGGGTCGACCTTTGCGATGAATAATGTCTCCATCGTGAAACAGAGGAAGAATGAACATTTTCACAATGACATTCAGCAAAAAGCCCAGTTTAGCTTAAATATTTACTAATAACATGATAATGTGATGTTGAAGGATAATGGTTTATCTTCCCAAGTACTAATATTAAGTAACTTGCTCTAGGATTGAGTTGAGTCAGCAGACCTTTTACGATCAAATTATCTTTGTCTTCTTCAGATTGAGTGAGAGCTTCAAATCTGTAAATGCCTCTTGAAGATTGAGGAAGCTTTCTTGTAGATTCTGAGTAATTATTTCTGGGGATGCGCCACTAGAACACAGAACAGTGTCTGCATACAGGTGTACACTTCCTTTGTTAGGGGGGGCCAAACCACCTTTGCTCCGCCCCATCCCGTCAGATCTTGGAAGCTAAGCAGCTACTTGAATGGGAGACCGTTTGGTAACACCAGGAAGCCTGGGTGAATGTTGTGTGAACGAGTGGTTGTTGGTGGGAGGGGCCGATGGCGCACACTGGTAGCCTTGCTTCTGTCAGTTTACCTCAGGGCAGTTGTGGCTACAAAAGTTGCTTAGCATCACCAAGTATGGAATGAATGAAAAGTGCTATACAAAACCAATGCCAATATTATTATTGTTGTTATTATTTGCTAATGGTTTTAGGGATGTCAATTTATGTATATCAATAACAAAGTTGGACCTTGGATGGATCCCTGAGGCACCCCTTTGGAAACACCAATAGGACGAGAATACTGAGAGAACAGAAACTTTAAGAACCATATCAAGGACGGATCAGAAACCCCAGTCTGTCTGAGTCGTTATATTAAAACCATGGGTTCACCGAATGGAAGGCTTTTCTAGATCTCTAAAGACAGTGTTGCTTAGAGTCCAGAGCAGATTATTGTTGTCATGGACTTTGAGAACAGCTGTGACACAGACATGGCCTGAACGGAACCCTGAGTGTGCACGAGTCAGTGTGTTTTTGTCCTCCATGTAACTCATCAGCTGTTTATTGACACGTTTTTTCATGATTGTGGATGCAGAGGGTGATATAGAGATAGTTCTATCATTGTTCAGGTCAGACCATTCACCATCTTTAAAAAGAGGATGAAGTAATGCAGATTTACAGTTGGTGGTTATTTCACCAGTTTTGATGCTAGTGGGGGTAATAATGGGTAATAATGGGTAATAATGGGTAATAATGGGTAATAATGGGTAATAATGGGTAATAATGGGAGCTGCAGTTTCAAAAAGAGAAAATAACTAACCCATCAGCTGCGGCTGTTTTGCAGTTCATTGGTCATTTGTTTAACAGAAACAGATTTCAGACTTCCTGTTACTTACCTCCTGTTTCAGTGGTGATCCTGTGCATGACCTCGCTGCTGATTGGTGGAGAGCGCCAGAAAGAGGTGCTATTGGCTGCTCTTGACATGGGCATGATCTCAGACGGATACGTGTTCATCCCATACGATGCTCTGCTGTACGCCCTCCCCTTCCAGGTACGTTATACTTCTAACCCTACAAACATAAGTGCCTGGGCAAAAGTCTACTTTGTATCTGACTCTCTGATTTTTTAAAGTAAATGAGCCCGTCCTCCTGACCCCATTATCCCACTCTTGAAGTAATGATAATGATACAATCTTCGTTGATGGCCGGCCCAAGCTGCATTCAACACATTTCAGCCACTTCTCAATAAAAATAATCTAGACCTGATACTTTTAGGCCCGATTCAAGACGTTTTTGTCAAAGGTCTTGGAAACGAACCAAAGTCTTGTTTATGTAAATCCGTTTTCTGTCTTTGAACAAAAGAACAACAGAGAATATTTGGAAGTTTTAACCCCCCGCCAAACTGGGCCACTCGTGTCCTTTTTCCGCTTCACTGTTGACAATCTTGGAGTGACTTCAGGTACGTTTCAAAATTGATAAAAACATTGGGCCTGTTGAGCAAGCGACTTCCAACTGAGACTCCTTGTTAAAATTAAAGCCAACCAGCCACAAAACTGCTGCGACTTTTCTTATGCATTATAAAATTCTGCTATTTGTATTGTAACATATTTCAGACTTCCTGTTACTTACCTCCTGTTTTAGTGCTGATCCTGTGCATGAACTCGCTGCTGATTGGTCGAAAGCACCAGGGTTAGGGTTAGCTGCTATTGGCTGCCCTTTCAATAGCAGCCAATGTTCCACTTTAACGTGGTGGAGGGGTTTGAGTGCCGGAATGACCCTGGGAGCTCTGCTGTCAAGAGCTTCGTGCCCCAGACCTGGGTCTCCCATAGCAAACAGGTCCAAGGTGACGGGTCAGACAAAGAGCAGTTCAGAAGAACCTTATGAGAGACTGACAGGTCTTGGTTAGAACCATGAGGTCTTCCTTCTGATAAACAGACAGACAGACAGACAGACAGACAGACAGACAGACAGACAGGCAGGCAGGCAGGCAGACAGACAGACAGACAGACAGACAGACAGACAGACAGACAGACAGACAGACAGACAGACAGACAGACAGACAGGCAGACAGACAGACAGACAGACAGATAGATAGATAGATAGATAATCTGCATAATTTTCAAGTCTTTAACTGTTAGAGGATCATTTTTATCTGAAAAAGCTCCCAATGATAACAGTATTTCATTATTTATCGTTCCAAATTATTATGCACAGCAGCGTTTCATTACATTTTATAGACTACTCCATCCATCCAGGGTCACACGGCCTCATCAGTGAACAAGACTGTTTAAAATGAGTCTCATGTATTTCTGAGCCACTGCAGCCGTTTCTGCTTGAGCTTTAATGAACAGTTTAGGGGAGGCCGGAGAGAAGGTTTATGCACAGCTGCAGCCTCTGGAGGGTCCGACACCTTCATGTTCAGAGACTCCAGAGGCACCAGCAGCTTCAAATACAGTGGGGAAAACAAGTGTTTGAACAAAATCCAATAGAAATTCTATGGGAAACTGACCAAATACTTTTCCCCCCACTGTACCTGTTTGCTGCTTTGTAGCAGCTGTTCTCTTAATCTGATGTATTTGTCTGGTAGAAACCTTACTTTTATGAAACTGAAATAGTATTAGTAAAATAATTAGTAACATTCTTTATTGTTGCTGCACCTGTTTTAAAATGTGCTGCTCTGTGATTGGTTTGCTCTGGTCCAATAGGACGTGGCATATCCTCAGCTCACCAACAGCACTCGCCTCAGACACGCCTACAGCGCCGTCCTAACTGTTACCATGGCGTCGGACCGCAGCTTCTACGAGGTGTTCAGGGAGGCGCAGATCCAACGGGAAATCAGGACGTCTCTGTCGGCAACCGAGGTCAGTCTGTCTGCAACTGAGGTCAGTCTGTCCCCACTGAGGTCAGTCCGTCCCCCACTGAGGTCAGTCTGTCCCTCACTGAGGTCAGTCTGTCCCCCCTGAGGTCAGTCTGTCCTGCACTGAGGTCAGTCTGTCCCCCCTGAGGTCAGTCTGTCCCCACTGAGGTCAGTCTGTCCCCACTGAGGTCAGTCTGTCCCCACTGAGGTCAGTCTGTCCCCCATCGAGGTCACTCTGTCCCCATCGAGGTCAGTCTGTCCCCCACTGAGGTCAGTCTGTCCCTCACTGAGGTCAGTCTGTCCCTCACTGAGGTCAGTCTGTCCCCACTGAGGTCAGTCTGTCCCCACTGAGGTCAGTCTGTCCCCCACTGAGGTCAGTGTGTCCCCCATCGAGGTCAGTCTGTCCCCCATCGAGGTCAGTCTGTCCCCCACTGAGGTCAGTCTGTCCCCCACTGAGGTCAGTCTGTCCCCCATCGAGGTCAGTCTGTCCCCCACTGAGGTCAGTCTGTCCCCATCGAGGTCTGTCCGTCCCCACTGAGGTCAGTCTGTCCCCACTGAGGTCACTCTGTCCCCCATCGAGGTCAGTCCGTCCCCACTGAGGTCAGTCTGTCCCCATCGAGGTCAGTCTGTCCCCACTGAGGTCAGTCTGTCCCCACTGAGGTCAGTCTGTCCCCATCGAGGTCAGTCTGTCCACAACTGAGGTCAGTCCGTCCCCACTGAGGTCAGTCTGTCCCCATCGAGGTCAGTCTGTCCACAACTGAGGTCAGTCTGTCCCCATCAAGGTCAGTCTGTCCCCACTGAGGTCAGTCCGTCCCCATCGAGGTCAGTCTGTCCCCACTGAGGTCAGTCTGTCCCAGAGGTGGGAGTAAGTCACTAAATGTGGGCCTGGAGTAAAGTCCACGTCAGTTGCTTCTGGGCTGATGTCAATTCGAGTCTTGCTTTAGCCACAAGTTTCCCCGAGTGGGAAACGTCAGCGTTAAGCGTGTTTTCACTATTGTATGATTCATCCTTCTTTTAAAAATGTGTAAATTAATAATCTACCTGAAAAGATGCAAAACGAGGTTTCTCAAGATGTAGCGATTTTGAACATTTAGGTAAAATCAAACTTTTCAGAAGTTTTTAGTTTCAAGTTTATTTCAGAAATTCATGCTTGCAGTCATAGTCTGAATATCAGCAAGAAATTACAGTAAAAACATTATTATTAACACAGAACATTTTAATGGATCTTGCCGATTTAGATTTAAAGTCTAATTAATACTAAATCGCCACAAAAAAAAATAAAAACGTAAACAAAGACATATGTTTTGAATGTGTTATCCATTACTGGGATAACATTTTAATAGTAATGCCTCAACTCCTGAATGCTCAAAGTAGATTCCGCACAGTGTTCAGCTGTACCTTTAACTGAGCTCTGTGAGGCTGCTTCAAAGAGCTACTAAATGCTGTACCCCGTACTTCCGGAGGCTGCCCGTAGGCTGCGCCGTAGCTTCAGCCCATTGTTTCGAACGTTTTACCAGCCCCCACTCTATAACCTGTGTCTCCTCACGTTCAAGGTGTCCCCGCTGTTTGGCTCCGTCTACAACATGGTGCACTACGTGGCAAATGCCGTCGAGGAGCGGCGTAAAGCGACCGGCGGACGATGGGTCAAAGGGAAGACTTTGGTGGATTCAGAAGGAGGATTTTCCTTCAAGGGATTCAACCAGGTAAAACATTAAACATGCACAATCGCGTCCAGCAGTTCATAGGTGTCAGGGTTAGAGTTAGAGCAGGTCTTGTGTCGGGTTAGAGTTAGGGCAGGTCTTGTGTCAGAGTTAGAGTTAGGGCAGGTCTTGTGTCATGTGTTCATAGGTGTCAGGGTTAGAGTTAGGGCAGGTCTTGTGTCATGTGTTCATAGGTGTCAGAGATAGAGTTAGGGCAGGTCTTGTGTCGTGTGTTTGTAGGTGTCAGGGTTAGAGTTAGGGCAGGTCTTGTGTCATGTGTTCGTAGGTGTCAGAGTTAGGGCAGGTCTTGTGTCATGTGTTCGTAGGTGTCAGAGTCAGGGCAGGTCTTGTGTCATGTGTTCGTAGGTGTCAGGGTTAGAGTTAGGGCAGGTCTTGTGTCGTGGGTTCATAGGTGTCAGAGTTAGAGTTAGGGCAGGTCTTGTGTCATGTGTTCATAGGTGTCAGAGTTAGAGTTAGGGCAGGTCTTGTGTCGTGTGTTCATAGGTGTCAGGGTTAGAGTTAGGGCAGGTCTTGTGTCGTGTGTTCATAGGTGTCAGGGTTAGAGTTAGGGCAGGTCTTGTGTCGTGTGTTCGTAGGTGTCAGGGTTAGAGTTAGGGCAGGCCTTGTGTCGTGTGTTCGTAGGTGTCAGGGTTAGAGTTAGGGCAGGTCTTGTGTCGTGTGTTCATAGGTGTCAGGGTTAGAGTTAGGGCAGGTCTTGTGTCGTGTGTTCGTAGGTGTCAGAGTTTGAGTTAGGGCAGGTCTTGTGTCATGTGTTCGTAGGTGTCAGAGTTAGAGTTAGGGCAGGTCTTGTGTCATGTGTTCATAGGTGTCAGAGTTAGAGTTAGGGCAGGTCTTGTGTCATGTGTTCATAGGTGTCAGAGTTTGAGTTAGGGCAGGTCTTGTGTCATGTGTTCGTAGGTGTCAGGGTTAGAGTTAGGGCAGGTCTTGTGTCGTGTGTTCGTAGGTGTCAGAGTTTGAGTTAGGGCAGGTCTTGTGTCATGTGTTTGTAGGTGTCAGGGTTAGAGTTAGGGCAGGTCTCGTGTCATGTGTTCGTAGGTGTCAAGGTTAGAGTTAGGGCAGGTCTTGTGTCGTGTGTTTGTAGGTGTCAGGGTTAGAGTTAGGGCAGGTCTCGTGTCATGTGTTCGTAGGTGTCAGAGTTAGGGCAGGTCTTGTGTCATGTGTTCGTAGGTGTCAGAGTCAGGGCAGGTCTTGTGTCATGTGTTCGTAGGTGTCAGGGTTAGAGTTAGGGCAGGTCTTGTGTCATGTGTTCGTAGGTGTCAGGGTTAGAGTCAGGGCAGGTCTTGTGTCATGTGTTCGTAGGTGTCAGAGTTAGAGTTAGGGCAGGTCTCGTGTCGTGTGTTCGTAGGTGTCAGGGTTAGAGTTAGGGCAGGTCTTGTGTCAGAGTTAGAGTTAGGGCAGGTCTTGTGTCATGTGTTCGTAGGTGTCAGGGTTAGAGTTAGGGCAGGTCTTGTGTCATGTGTTCGTAGGTGTCAGGGTTAGAGTTAGGGCAGGTCTCGTGTCGTGTGTTCGTAGGTGTCAGGGTTAGAGTTAGGGCAGGTCTCGTGTCATGTGTTCGTAGGTGTCAGAGTTAGGGCAGGTCTTGTGTCGTGTGTTCATAGGTGTCAGGGTTAGAGTTAGGGCAGGTCTCGTGTCGTGTGTTCGTAGGTGTCAGGGTTAGAGTTAGGGCAGGTCTCGTGTCATGTGTTCGTAGGTGTCAGAGTTAGGGCAGGTCTTGTGTCGTGTGTTCATAGGTGTCAGGGTTAGAGTTAGGGCAGGTCTTGTGTCGTGTGTTCGTAGGTGTCAGAGTTAGAGTTAGGGCAGGTCTCGTGTCGTGTGTTCGTAGGTGTCAGGGTTAGAGTTAGGGCAGGTCTTGTGTCGTGTGTTTGTAGGTGTCAGAGATAGAGTTAGGGCAGGTCTTGTGTCGTATGTTCGTAGGTGTCAGAGATAGAGTTAGGGCAGGTCTTGTGTCGTGTGTTCGTAGGTGTCAGGGTTAGAGTCAGGGCAGGTCTTGTGTCATGAGTTCGTAGGTGTCAGGGTTAGAGTCAGGGCAGGTCTCGTGTCGTGTGTTCGTAGGTGTCAGAGTTAGAGTTAGGGCAGGTCTTGTGTCATGTGTTTGTAGGTGTCAGGGTTAGAGTTAGGGCAGGTCTTGTGTCATGTGTTTGTAGGTGTCAGAGTTAGAGTTAGGGCAGGTCTTGTGTCATGTGTTTGTAGGTGTCAGGGTAAGAGTCAGGGCAGGTCTCGTGTCGTGTGTTCGTAGGTGTCAGAGTTAGAGTTAGGGCAGGTCTTGTGTCGTGTGTTCGTAGGTGTCAGGGTTAGAGTTAGGGCAGGTCTTGTGTCGTGTGTTTGTAGGTGTCAGAGTTAGAGTTAGGGCAGGTCTTGTGTCATGTGTTCGTAGGTGTCAGGGTTAGAGTCAGGGCAGGTCTTGTGTCATGTGTTCATAGGTGTCAGGGTTAGAGTCAGGGCAGGTCTTGTGTCATGTGTTCATAGGTGTCAGAGTTAGAGTTAGGGAAGGTCTTGTGTCATGTGTTCGTAGGTGTCAGAGTTAGAGTCAGGGCAGGTCTTGTGTCATGTGTTCATAGGTGTCAGAGTTAGAGTTAGGGCAGGTCTTGTGTCATGTGTTCGTAGGTGTCAGAGTTAGGGCAGGTCTTGTGTCATGTGTTCATAGGTGTCAGAGTTAGAGTTAGGGCAGGTCTTGTGTCATGTGTTCGTAGGTGTCAGAGTTAGGGCAGGTCTTGTGTCATGTGTTCGTAGGTGTCAGAGTTAGGGCAGGTCTTGTGTCATGTGTTCATAGGTGTCAGAGTTAGAGTTAGGGCAGGTCTTGTGTCATGTGTTCGTAGGTGTCAGAGTTAGGGCAGGTCTTGTGTCATGTGTTCGTAGGTGTCAGGGTTAGAGTTAGGGCAGGTCTTGTGTCATGTGTTCATAGGTGTCAGAGTTAGAGTTAGGGCAGGTCTTGTGTCATGTGTTCGTAGGTGTCAGGATTAGAGTTAGGGCAGGTCTTGTGTCATGTGTTCGTAGGTGTCAGGGTTAGAGTTAGGGCAGGTCTTGTGTCGTGTGTTCATAGGTGTCAGAGTTAGAGTTAGGGCAGGTCTTGTGTCATGTGTTCGTAGGTGTCAGGATTAGAGTTAGGGCAGGTCTTGTGTCATGTGTTCGTAGGTGTCAGGGTTAGAGTTAGGGCAGGTCTTGTGTCGTGTGTTCGTAGGTGTCAGGGTTAGAGTTAGGGCAGGTCTTGTGTCATGTGTTCGTAGGTGTCAGGGTCAGAGTTAGGGCAGGTCTTGTGTCGTGTGTTCATAGGTGTCAGGGTTAGAGTTAGGGCAGGTCTTGTGTCATGTGTTCGTAGGTGTCAGGGTTAGAGTTAGGGCAGGTCTTGTGTCATGTGTTCATAGGTGTCAGAGTTAGAGTTAGGGCAGGTCTTGTGTCATGTGTTCGTAGGTGTCAGGGTTAGAGTTAGGGCAGGTCTTGTGTCATGTGTTCATAGGTGTCAGAGTAAGAGTTTGGGCAGGTATAATGCCGTGTATCTGTTTTTCCTTAGGTGTTATATGGCGGCCGGGCTGGACTGGGTCTTCAGGCTCAGTTCTTGGTTCTGGACTCTGACGGAGACCGCTTTGTTCCGACGTACAGTCTGGACGCCGCCCACACGGACGGACTGATCGGGGGCCTCAAACAACTATCGCACTCCTTTGTTTTCCCTGGAGGAAAACCGAGCAGCGAGGCTTTCTGCTGGTTCAGCCCTGACTACGCCTGCAGCCCCGGTGAGTTCTGCTATACAGAAGTAATGTGTAATATCTGTATTTCCTGGGGCCTGCAGGAGGAACATCATTTAAAATGTTGATCATGTGAGATGTGAGGGAGGGGTGACAAGGCTAGATGACAGAGAGAAGGATGTAGTACGCACTAGTGTGTGAAAGACCATTGGAACATTGTCCAAAGAAAAAGATGATATGAAATAAATGAATAAAGATATGTATTTTCAGGACTGGACATGGCAACGATGCTCTTCCTGTTCCTGGGTCTCGTCAGTGTTATTGGAGGATTTTATTATTGGTTCAAGTAAATGCAGATTGTACTTCATTAATAATATTAAATGATAATAATAAATGATAATAATTTATTTGTCTCTAACAGGAAGTATCGTCCCGGAGTGAAAACATCTAAACTGGTCTTCAGTCTGGACAACATTGTTTTCATTGACACACAGGTCTCTAAGAAGGTGTGACCCTAACCCTTCCCTAACACTCACTCATATCACAGACACATTGATCAAAAATACACTTTCCCCATAGGTTTCTATATAAACAACATAGATGTTTTAAATCACAGTATTGGTCTATTGTCAGACATTTCAGAACACACAAATATTCACAAGCTGCAGCCACTCAGAGAGACTCAGCACATGCTTCTCTATCCTGGAAAATCCAGATCTGGTAAGACTCCACATCAACTTGAGTTCAACAGCGTTACATGTGCAAGCAAACAGGAAGTGAAGTAAACCAATCAGTGAAGGGCAATCTGCTAGCTCTTTTCAATATTCAAACAGAATTATGAATCGCAAAACTCATCCATTGCCGATGTGTTTTTGGTCATTTCCCACTGAATCGAAAAACTTGAAAAACTTGGGTCTCCCGGGGCGCCGCTGTGTAGGTTGTCGAGGAGATTTCTGCCCAAGCATGCTGCTGTACACGAACACCACGTGACCGCAAATAAACGATTCTGATTGCACAGATCCGTTTGAGTTGGGCAGAGGCAGCAACAGCGAGCTCCTTGCCCAGACTGATATATCCCCGTGTATAAAATGTACAGAGGGTATTAATTATGGATGCCAGGTTTATGCTTCTCTGCTGTGGCCATCACACTGTAAACTCTCTGTCTCTGCTTTTGTTTTTGTTGCAGAAAATGAACGATGAATCGATCATGAGGAGTTTGCTGGAGATTAAAACTCCGCTGAAGTCCATGGCTCGCAGCTACATCCTGGCCACTCCCGAGAGCTCCAACGTGGGAATGCTAGAGGTCAGAATTAGCCACTAACCTTAACCCCATAACCATAACCATAACCATAACCATAACCATAACCATAACCATAACCATAACCATAACCATAACCATAACCATAACCTCAACCCCTTAGACCCCAAACCTAACTCACTCCCAAGAGCCCCAACCTGGGAATGTTAGAGATCAGAACAAACACAAATCCCCCAACCCTCTAAGACCCTCTAGGAGATAGCCAGTAATACGTTCTGGCGGCCATGTTGTGTCTGCCACTTTTAAACTGATGCAATGTAACCAAATGTTTTGATCTATTGTAGTTATTTCATGACCCTTTGATAATTGGTGACCTTATGGTTTTTGTTTTTAGGGGTTAGGGTTATCTGAAATGTTATTTCAGTTTTATTATTATGAAAATACTCAACTACACTAATGAAGTATCTGTTTCAGGGAGACTTTGTTTGGCTGAAGAAGATTCCAGTCGGTAAAAACATGACATCAGTGAATTCAAGCACTAAGAGCCTCTACAGTCAGGTGTGTGTTCGCTCCATGTCCTCCTCATCACCTCTCATCTCACACTCAGCCCTAGCTTCTCTGTTTTATCCTCCTGTAGCTGAGGGAAATGCGCCACGAGAACCTGAACCTGTACATTGGGCTGTTTCTGGACTGTGGGATGTTTGCGTTAGTCGTGGAACACTGTCCCCGAGGAAGTTTGGCCGATTTACTCGCAGACAGCAACATGAGGCTGGACTGGATGTTCAAGTCATCGCTGCTCATAGACCTCATCAAGGCAAGTCTTTTCCCCTCATTGTTCTTGATCCTGTTCTGTATATGTAGATGTTTCTTGTGAAGAGAGATTTCTCTTGGCTTGGACGCTGTCCGGATTTTCTGCTTCTGATCGTTCTGATTTTATTTCAAACTGTTTCAGGGCATGAAGTACCTGCACCTGCGAGGCCTGAGCCACGGCCGTCTGAAGTCCACAAACTGCCTCGTGGACGGGCGCTTCGTCCTGAAAATCACTGACTATGGACTTCCCATGATCCTCCGCTCACAGGGTCTGCCCATCGATGAGGATCCTCAGGGTAAATATCAGATGAAGTCTCTGTAGAATATCACAGAGGTCCCACTGTTTGACTGGATAAAGGTCATTGAAAGTGTCCTTGTCGCACTGTCTATTACAGGCCTCTTGTGGACGGCCCCTGAGCTGCTGAGGAACCCCATCCAGGGAGGTTCTTACGCAGGAGATATATACAGTTTTGGCATCATCATTCAGGAGGTCGTCACTAGGACTCTACCCTACGCCATGATGGACATGCCAGCCGAGGGTATAAGCCTCTTCCCAAACCCTAAACCCATATTTCAATTTGGATATTCCCTTAACCAAACCCTAAAACTGTACTTTCATCAGGATATTCCCCTAACCAAACCCTAACCCTGTACTTTCATCAGGATATTCCTCTAACCAAACCCCTACTGTACTTTCATCAGGATATTCCTCTAACCAAACCCTAACCCTGTACTTTCATCAGGATATTCCCCTAACCAAACCCTAACCCTGTACTTTCATCAGGATATTCCCCTAACCAAACCCTAACCCTGTACATTCATAGAGATTTTGTTTTTTTTACAACCCAAACTCACAGCAGTGAAACTGAAAGAAGTGTAATGTGCAAATAAAGCCTTGACAGAACTGCCAACATCTGTAATAACTATTACACTGTCACTGCGCAGAGCTCTTGCAGAAGCTGAAGAGCCCCCCTGCCGGGGCCCCTCAGTGCAGGCCTGTGGTGTCGGTGGACGAGGCGCCCATCGAGTGTCTGCTTTTAATGAACGAGTGCTTGAATGAGGATCCACACAAACGACCAACCTTTGATGACATTTTCAAACAGGTTTGTTTGTTGCTGATAATGATTATTTTGTCGTCATCTGTGGGAGTCACTGTAAGCACGTTCTTTTTCAGTTCCGTGGAATAAATCGTGGGAAACGGGCAAATATCATTGACTCGATGCTGCGTATGCTGGAGCAGTACAGTTCTAACTTAGAAGATTTAATCCGAGAAAGAACTGACGAGCTCGAGGTGGAAAGAACCAAGACAGAAAAGCTGGTGTCGCAGCTACTGCCCAAGTACCTATCTATCTATCTATCTATCTATCTATCTGTCTGTCTGTCTGTCTGTCTGTCTGTCTGTCTGTCTGTCTGTCTGTCTGTCTGTCTGTCTGTCTGTCTGTCTGTCTGTCTGTCTGTCTGTCTGTCTGTCTGTCTGTCTGTCTGTCTGTCTGTCTGTCTGTCTGTCTGTCTGTCTGTCTGTCTGTCTGTCTGTCTGTCTATCTATCTATCTATCTATCTATCTATCCATCTGTGTGGAAAGGACCCAGTGTTGTTTGTTTTGTGCAGGTCTGTGGCTCAGTCTCTGAAAAAGGGGAAGAAAGTGGAACCAGAGCATTATTCGGAATCAACACTGTATTTCAGTGACATCGTGGGCTTCACCACCATCTCCGCCCTCAGCGAGCCCATCGAGGTACTGCAGTACTCTGAAACATACTGCAGTACTCTGAAACATACTGCAGTACTCTGAAACATACTGCAGTACTCTGAAACATACTGCAGGACTCTGAAACATTCTGCAGTACTCTGAAACATGCTGCAGTACTCAGAAACATACACTGAAACATACTGCAGTACTCTGAAACATACTGCAGTACTCTGAAACATACTGCAGTACTCTGAAACATACACTGAAACATACTGCAGTACTCAGAAACATACACTGAAACATACTGCAGTACTCTGAAACATACTGCAGGACTCTGAAACATACTGCAGGACTCTGAAACATACTGCAGTACTCAGAAACATACTCTGAAACATACTGCAGTACTCTGAAACATACTGCAGGACTCTGAAACATACTGCAGGACTCTGAAACATACACTGAAACATACTGCAGTACTCTGAAACATACTGCAGTACTCTGAAACATACTGCAGGACTCTGAAACATACTGCAGTACTCAGAAACATACTGCAGTACTCAGAAACATACTCTGAAACATACTGCAGTACTCTGAAACATACTGCAGGACTCTGAAACATACTGCAGGACTCTGAAACATACACTGAAACATACTGCAGTACTCAGAAACATACTCTGAAACATACTGCAGTACTCAGAAACATACTCTGAAACATACTGCAGTACTCAGAAACATACTGCAGTACTCAGAAACATACACTGAAACATACTGCAGTACTCAGAAACATACACTGAAACATACTGCAGTACTCTGAAACATACTGCAGTACTCTGAAACATACTGCAGTACTCTGAAACATACTGCAGTACTCTGAAACATACTGCAGTACTCAGAAACATACTCTGAAACATACTGCAGTACTCAGAAACATACACTGAAACATACTGCAGTACTCTGAAACATACTGCAGTACTTTGAAACATACTGCAGTACTCTGAAACATACTGCAGTACTCTGAAACATACTGCAGTACTCTGAAACATACTGCTTTAATCCTAAAGCCGTATGCAGGACTTCCCACATGTACTAAGTCTTTTTTCTGTTGCAGGTTGTGGATTTGTTAAATGATCTTTACACGATGTTCGATGCGATCATTGCTTCACATGATGTTTATAAGGTACTACTACTACTTCTACTGTAGTACTGCCATTACTGCTACTTCTCCTGTAGTACTGCCATAACTACTACTTCTACTGTAGTACTGTCATAACTGCTACTTCTACTGTAGTACTGCCATAACTGCTACTTCTCCTGTAGTACTGCCATAACTGCTGCTTCTACTGTAGTACTGTCATAACTGCTGCTTCTACTGTAGTACTGCCATAACTGCTACTTCTACTGTAGTACTGCCATAACTGCTACTTCTACTGTAGTACTGTCATAACTGCTGCTTCTACTGTAGTACTGCCATAACTGCTACTTTTACTGTAGTACTGCCATTACTGCTACTTCTACTGTAGTACTGCCATAACTGCTACTTTTACTGTAGTACTGCCATTACTGCTACTTCTACTGTAGTACTGCCATAACTGCTGCTTCTACTGTAGTACTGCCATTACTGCTACTTCTACTGTAGTACTGCCATTACTGCTACTTCTACTGTAGTACTGCCATTACTGCTACTTCTACTGTAGTACTGCCATAACTGCTAATTCTACTGTAGTACTGCCATTACTGCTACTTCTACTGTAGTACTGCCATAACTGCTACTTTTACTGTAGTACTGCCATAACTGCTACTTCTACTGTAATACTGCCATAACTGCTACTTTTACTGTAGTACTGCCATAACTGCTACTTTTACTGTAGTACTGCCATAGCTGCTACTTCTCCTGTAGTACTGCCATAACTGCTACTTTTACTGTAGTACTGTCATAACTGCTACTTCTACTGTAGTACTGCCATAACTGCTACTTTTACTGTAGTACTGCCATAACTGCTACTTCTACTGTAATACTGCCATAACTGCTACTTTTACTGTAGTACTGCCATAACTGCTACTTTTACTGTAGTACTGCCATAGCTGCTACTTCTCCTGTAGTACTGCCATAACTGCTACTTCTACTGTAGTACTGCCATAACTGCTACTTCTACTGTAGTACTGCCATTACTGCTACTTCTCCTGTAGTACTGCCATAACTGCTGCTTCTACTGTAGTACTGCCATAGCTGCTACTTTTACTGTAGTACTGCCATAACTGCTACTTCTACTGTAGTACTGCCATAACTGCTACTTCTACTGTAGTACTGCAATAACTGCTACTTCTACTGTAGTACTGCCATAACTGCTGCTTCTACTGTAGTACTGCCATAACTGCTACTTCTACTGTAGTACTGCCATAACTGCTACTTCTACTGTAGTACTGCCATAACTGCTACTTCTACTGTAGTACTGCCATAACTGCTACTTCTACTGTAGTACTGCCATAGCTGCTACTTCTACTGTAGTACTGCCATAACTGCTACTTCTACTGTAGTACTGCCATAACTGCTACTTCTACTGTAGTACTGTCATAACTGCTACTTCTACTGTAGTACTGTCATAACTGCTACTTCTACTGTAGTACTGTCATAACTGCTACTTCTACTGTAGCACTGCCATAACTGCTACTTCTACTGTAGTACTGCCATAACTGCTACTTTTACTGTAGTACTGCCATAACTGCTACTTCTACTGTAGTACTGCCATAACTGCTACTTCTACTGTAGTACTGCCATAACTGCTACTTTTACTGTAGTACTGCCATAGCTGCTACTTCTACTGTAGTACTGCCATAACTGCTACTTCTACTGTAGTACTGCCATAACTGCTACTTTTACTGTAGTACTGCCATAACTGCTACTTCTACTGTAGTACTGCCATAACTGCTACTTCTACTGTAGTACTGCCATAACTGCTACTTTTACTGTAGTACTGCCATAACTGCTACTTCTACTGTAGTACTGCCATAACTGCTACTTCTACTGTAGTACTGCCATAACTGCTACTTTTACTGTAGTACTGCCATAGCTGCTACTTCTACTGTAGTACTGCCATAGCTGCTACTTCTACTGTAGTACTGCCATAACTGCTACTTTTACTGTAGTACTGCCATAACTGCTACTTCTACTGTAGTACTGCCATAACTGCTACTTCTCCTGTAGTACTGCCATAACTGCTACTTTTACTGTAGTACTGCCATAGCTGCTACTTCTACTGTAGTACTGCCATAACTGCTACTTCTACTGTAGTACTGCCATAACTGCTACTTCTACTGTAGTACTGCCATAACTGCTACTTCTACTGTAGTACTGCCATTACTGCTACTTCTCCTGTAGTACTGCCATAACTGCTACTTTTACTGTAGTACTGCCATAGCTGCTACTTCTACTGTAGTACTGTCATAACTGCTGCTTCTACTGTAGTACTGCCATAACTGCTACTATAACTGTAGTACTGCCATAACTGCTACTTCTACTGTAGTACTGCCATAACTGCTACTTCTACTGTAGTACTGCCATAACTGCTGCTTCTACTGTAGTACTGCCATAACTGCTACTTCTACTGTAGTACTGCCATAACTGCTACTTCTACTGTAGTACTGCCATAACTGCTACTTCTACTGTAGTACTGCCATAACTGCTACTTCTACTGTAGTACTGCCATAACTGCTACTTCTACTGTAGTACTGCCATAACTGCTGCTTCTACTGTAGTACTGCCATAACTGCTACTATAACTGTAGTACTGCCATAACTGCTACTTCTACTGTAGTACTGCCATAACTGCTGCTTCTACTGTAGTACTGCCATAACTGCTACTTCTACTGTAGTACTGCCATAACTGCTGCTTCTACTGTAGTACTGCCATAACTGCTACTATAACTGTAGTACTGCCATAACTGCTACTTCTACTGTAGTACTGCCATAACTGCTACTTCTACTGTAGTACTGCCATAACTGCTACTTCTACTGTAGTACTGTCATAACTGCTACTTCTACTGTAGTACTGCCATAACTGCTACTTCTACTGTAGTACTGCAATAACTGCTACTTCTACTGTAGTACTGCCATAACTGCTACTATAACTGTAGTACTGCCATAACTGCTACTTCTACTGTAGTACTGCCATAACTGCTGCTTCTACTGTAGTACTGCCATAACTGCTACTATAACTGTAGTACTGCCATAACTGCTACTTCTACTGTAGTACTGCCATAACTGCTACTTCTACTGTAGTACTGCCATAACTGCTACTTCTACTGTAGTACTGTCATAACTGCTACTTCTACTGTAGTACTGCCATAACTGCTACTTCTACTGTAGTACTGCAATAACTGCTACTTCTACTGTAGTACTGCCATAACTGCTACTTCTACTGTAGTACTGCAATAACTGCTACTTCTACTGTAGTACTGCCATAACTGCTACTTCTACTGTAGTACTGCAATAACTGCTACTTCTACTGTAGTACTGCCATAACTGCTACTTCTACTGTAGTACTGTCATAACTGCTACTTCTACTGTAGTACTGCCATAACTGCTACTTCTACTGTAGTACTGCCATAACTGCTGCTTCTACTGTAGTACTGCCATAACTGCTACTTCTACTGTAGTACTGCCATAACTGCTACTTCTACTGTAGTACTGCCATAACTGCTACTTCTACTGTAGTACTGCCATAACTGCTACTTCTACTGTAGTACTGCCATAACTGCTACTTCTACTGTAGTACTGCCATAACTGCTGCTTCTACTGTAGTACTGCCATAACTGCTACTATAACTGTAGTACTGCCATAACTGCTACTTCTACTGTAGTACTGCCATAACTGCTACTTCTACTGTAGTACTGCCATAACTGCTACTTCTACTGTAGTACTGTCATAACTGCTACTTCTACTGTAGTACTGCCATAACTGCTACTTCTACTGTAGTACTGCAATAACTGCTACTTCTACTGTAGTACTGCCATAACTGCTACTTCTACTGTAGTACTGCAATAACTGCTACTTCTACTGTAGTACTGCCATAACTGCTACTTCTACTGTAGTACTGCCATAACTGCTACTTCTACTGTAGTACTGCCATAACTGCTACTTCTACTGTAGTACTGCCATAACTACTACAGTACTTCTACTGTAGTACTGCCATTACTTACCTGTCTCTTCCAAGGCGATAAAGCTTCTATGCACTTGTAGGTAACGGGCAGATCTGTTTACCATCAGGGTGAATAACCAACAAACAAACACATGAATTAGCTTTGGCTCTAGTTTATAGCCATATGTTTACGACCACAACGCTCGAGCGTAAACCTGTTGAACAACACAAAACGACAATCTGAGGCACGTAAAAATGTGCATCTGAAGTCGGACCCTCCCAGCAGCTCCGCGAAGAGTTAATCCACCTCCGTCCTGGATGAGTTAGTTCCAAAACCGTTAATACTCCACAAAAAGGTTTAACTCCCGGCAACACAACTATGGCAAAGTGTCCCAGGTCGGCGTTTGTCGTCACATCTCCCTGCACGCCCAACTAACACAGGAAAACCACTGCATTACAACAGTAAAACAATAAAACAATTACAATAAACACATTCTATGCCTGCTGTGATTGGGTTCTTCATACTGAACGACATTATAGAGGGTTTTGGTTCACCCCTGCTGGGTGACTCACATGGAGGGACCTATGTGGTCTTTACACAGTCAGTTATCACCACAAGTCCACAATCCTCCCCTACATTTGGCTACAGTCACTAAATCAAAGTATCAAACACACATTCATACAGACCTTCCTTCTCCAGCCAGGGGCAGGCAAGGAAAGGCAACTTTATTTATACCGTGCATTTCGTACACAAGGAAATTCCATGTGCTTTACAAAAGGAGATACAGAATTACAACCACGGTTAAGTTAAGGCAAAGCACAGAGAAAAAAACATCAAGACATGGGAAACACACAGTACACACGGTCACGTGTTTTAGAAGGACTGGCAGGACATGAATAGCTACAATCACGTTTATGTGCAGGTGGAGACGATCGGAGACGCGTACATGTGTGCAAGTGGCGTTCCCAACAGAAACGGCAGTCGTCACGCGGCGGAGGTGGCTCACATGTCCCTCGACATTCTTCACGCCATCGGAGCTTTTCGCATCAAACACATGCCTGAAATCAAAGTGAAGATCCGCATCGGGCTGCACTCAGGTCTGCACTGCTCATTTCAGCTCATTCAAAATGAAGTATTGTGAAATTTGCCTCAAAAGGTTTGACTTTATTCATGAAGTTCTCCTTGCTCTCGTTGAGAGGAAGCTAAAGTGTGAACTCTCAGACCTATTTGATTTCCATTTGCTATTAATAATATATGTTTTCTTGAAGGGCCTGTCGTAGCTGGAGTTGTGGGTCTGACGATGCCCCGGTACTGTCTGTTTGGAGACACAGTGACCACAGCGTCGCACATGGAGGCCACAGGACTGCGTGAGCAAAACGTTTTGTCAAAACTCTTACTCAGTTAAAGCCTTCTTTATGCACATGGTATTCCAGACATGTCCCAGTTAGGCTCACCCTGAAGCTGTGCATAGCACTTACTCTATACTTTTAAATAAGGATTACATGAGGCGCTGTGCATTATACACTTTTAATGCATGATGTGGAGTCAAGTTGTCCTCCACAAACTGCATTAAAACGACAAACTGAAATCCTGGGAAAGTTTTTTTTTTTAAATTACTTAACTTTAAGCTATTTTACCTGTAGCTAGTTCCAGCTCAATAGATTTTGGGAAAATCCACTGTTACCATGGAGATCTGCCATGTTTGTGGCTGTCAGCAGATATTCTCCATAGACTAGTGGTGCATTCCACCATTAGTGGTAAAAATGGCTTTGAACGCCGTGGGATCTGGGATTCACAACTTGTAAACTGAGAGACCTCAAGACTGCTACGAGTCCGTTTACGAGATGAAGACCGTAATGGCGCCCCCCAGTGGAGGTGCCGTGCTAGTGATTAACCCTTGTGTTCCATTGGGGCATTTCGTGGCACTTTTTTTTGCTCTTAATTTGGCCTTAACTTTTTCCATATTTGAGATATTTGAAAAATGTTTTGTTACAAAGCGTATTTTGACCAACATTTTCAAAATGTAATTATATAATGTATAAATTTTATATGGAAAATGAGACATTTTGTGTGCTAGTTTTTTTTTTTTTAAATGTAGTGGATTAAAATAATGATGTAAAAAAATCTTAATCTACAATATAACAATAAACTACATTACAAGAGCATCGTTAAAGACGGTGCTTTTGACAGGGATGCCCACACGACGCGGCCGCCAAAGCACAGAACTCATCTGAACAGCTTCTAATTGGAGACATTTTGTGCAGCACTTTGGAAGTGCCCTGTTTAAACGTGCTACAGATGATAATGATCGACTAATGAGTGGTATGTCCTGATCTTCACAGCCTACAGGATCCACCTGAGTTTCAGCACCGTGAAGGTCCTCACCAGCCTCAAACTGGGCTTTCACTTTGACACCAGGAAAAGCGAGGTGAGCGCCAGACGAGAGACGACCAGATCAGTTTATGAACAGTTTTATTATGTAAGATAAAGATTAGAGAAAAGATGTGTGGCCATACTGCCTTTGCTCTGCCCAATCCCGTGACCTGGATGGGAGACCGTGTAGGAACACGAGGAAGCCTGGGAATGTAGTGAGCAGGTGGTGGTGGTCGGAGGGGCCGACACTCTTTGAGTGTCCAGAAAAGTGCTATAGAAACTGATTTCTTCTTCTTCTTCTTCTTCTTCTTCTTCTTCTTCTTCTTCTTCTTCTTCTTCTTCTTCTTCGTATTATTATTAGTAATATCAGTTAATGAACAGTTTTGTTTGTATAAATGCAGGTCAAAGGATCAGAGGACACATATTGGCTGATTGGTCGAGACGGATTCACCAAACCTTTGCCAGTTCCTCCGGACCTCCTTGGAGGGTAAACATTATTATTTGTATTTAAACTTGAGTACAAAGTACTGCTCACATTTTAAAACATTTCTTCTGTTCTCGTTCCAGGGCGAGAAACCATGGCATTTCTCTGGAAGAGATTCCAATCGCACGACGGCAGAAGTTCCTGGACCGCCAAAAAAAACAGAAGAAGTAAACGAGCATAAAGAAACACCTGCACTCTGCTACAGGACCACACCAGCAAACAGCGCCACCTGTAGGTCCACATCAGCCAAAAGAAACACCTGCACTCTGCTACAGGACCACACCAGCGCCACCTGTAGGTCCACATCAGCCAAAAGAAACACCTACACTCCGCTACAGGACCACACCAGCAAACAGCGCCACCTGTAGGTCCACATCAGCCAAAAGAAACACCTGCACTCTGCTACAGGACCACACCAGCAAACAGCGCCACCTGTAGGTCCACATCAGCCAAAAGAAACACCTGCACTCCGCTACAGGACCACACCAGCAAACAGCTCCACTACAGGACCACACCAGCAAACAGCGCCACCTGTAGGTCCACATCAGCCAAAAGAAACACCTGCACTCTGCTACAGGACCACACCAGCGCCACCTGTAGGTCCACATCAGCCAAAAGAAACACCTGCACTCTGCTACAGGACCACACCAGCGCCACCTGTAGGTCCACATCAGCCAAAAGAAACACCTGCACTCCGCTACAGGACCACACCAGCAAACAGCGCCACCTGTAGGTCCACATCAGCAAACAGCTCCACCTAAGGACCACACCAGCTCCACCTAAGGACCACACCAGCTCCACCTAAGGACCACACCAGCACCACCTGTAGGTCCACATCAGCCAAAAGAAACACCTGCACTCCGCTACAGGACCACACCTGCAAACAGCTCCACCTAAGGACCACACCAGCGCCACCTGTAGGACCACACCAGCAAACAGCGCCACCTGTAGGACCACAGCCTGGACAGCTTGTTTTGTTGGTCTCGGGGAAAAGGAAACTCATTGTAACCTTCGGTGTAGATGTAACTTTCACGTCTCTGTGCCTCAGACTTCACTCAGCCATTCTTTGTACAGGTGTTATTCATTTTACTGTGTTGTTTTCTCTCTTAATGCATGTGAACAAACCAGGACTATGTGATATATATATAAATGCAAGTGTTATCTAGAAAACTATACGTCTAAACCAGGGGGGCCCAAACTTTTTGTCTCCGAGGCCGAAATGAAAAAGCGTCTGTGGGTCGTGGGTCAAACACGGCGATGTCAGCGTGAAACACATATAACTGCAAATAATAACAGTCACTTTATTTTCTTTTTTGGTACATTTGCATTTGATTCTATCTATGCAAATAACATGCTACAAAAGCCTAGTTTTAGTGGAACAAAATCAATTATTGTAGCAACATAGTGCAAAATGTAAACAACAGCACCTGCACCTGCAGCTCCTACAGTGACTTTACCTCATTCATTTCTTTAAGTCAAAGAAAATGCCACATTAGATCAATCTGAAAGTGTCAGCTCAGCATAAATTATTTTATAAATCATAGATGTCGACGACCTTTGCAATAAAATTCGGAAAAATGGCAAAGTTGATGCTACAACGTTCTATGACTGACAAATACCAAGACACCACAACAGTCTTTCCTTAACCTCTTAACTCCCGCCTGAACCGAGAGCATTTTCTCCAGTTCAGCTTTACCCAAATCCTGTAGGCCAGTGTGACACCTCAAGCTAATGTAATTTTTTGTCACATTTTTGTCATATTTTTGTCACATTGTCATGTTTTTGGTCAATTTTTTGTCTTTTTTGTCATTACTTCGTCACTTTTTGTTCACATTTCCATCATTGTTTTCGTCTCAGTTTTGTTGCTATTTTCTCAGCTTTTTTCCAGAAGCTTTTGGATTGGGGTAAAGTCAAACTGGAGAAAAAGTGCTCGGTTCAGGTGGGAGTTAAGGGGTTGCTCAAGGAGTGAAACAGCGCCCCCAATTTGTCTCTGGTGGCCAAAAAGTGTACTGCATCTATATTTGCCATTGAGAATGAATGGGAGAGAGTTAGCATTAACCACATGTAGTAGGTGACTCTCTGGCGGTCCAACCTAATTGTTCCGGCGGGCCAAATTTAGCCCGCGGGCCCCACTTTGGGCACCCCTGGTCTAAACCATGATTATGACGCTTTCAACGACAGTAGAGCCCAGCAAGTCGGCCTCATCTGAATGTGTGGACCTCAATTCATGACAAAGAAACGAGTCAGGCTCACGTCAAACACACTGGAACTCCACTGGGATTAGAGTCACTGAAAGTAACATCAGGCTCCACTGTTATGACCGAGGTGCATAAAAGCTGAAACATTCAAATGAGTTCAAGCTCTGTTTTCACTAAAATGTTTGTCATGGTGTTTGAAGTTGTGTAGAAATGACTCTGCAAAAAGCATGAGAGCAAGTAAGATATTAACTCATGGAGGTTTGTACTGCAGACCTGCTGCACCAACCACACAATAAAAACAAACAAACAGAGGATACAATCCAACAGATGTTGCTAAGTGGTAAACGGAATTAAAATTAATCTCAACCAGTCGACCGTGGCCACATGTGTCTGTAAAGTCAATACATTTCAATAAAGGATTTAACTGGCTTTTTTTCTGTGTTAAGATGGGCATAAGAGGAGCTAAAGAGGGGCAAACAGGGGAGAAGGAGGAGCTAAGGAGGGGAGAAGGAGGAGCTAAGGAGAATATATATATCCGCTCACCAGTAGCTTTGCAGTAGAAAACCATCAAAACCCTACTAAAGTTGTATACTTATCTAATAGGAAAACAAGATTGGAAAACTACCATCCAAATAGGAGTATCTTTAAAGTGCAAATCATGCAACGTGAACCCAAACACAAGGCCGATCATTCTTTCCCCCAAATAATCAGGACGCGTAGACTAGCACCTTGGAGAGCTCCTCTGGCCGTAAGGCCCCCAGCGTGTCTCCTGTGCAAACAAGACACACGCTGGAGGCCTTCAAACAGAGCACGGGTCGACAGAGCCTCAAACTGTGTCCTGAGTGACACTACTTTGGCCAATTTACAATCAAGTAATGTCAATATATTTGGAGAAGTTATGAAGTATTAGGGCAATTGGAACCAAGCCAAATCAGTGCCCATGTTTTAGAGGAGGCTGGAAGCCAACTGTAGTTTAAGAATTGGAAAAAAAATGTTGAAAAAATAGAATTTGAAAAAAGTTTTTTGTAGAAATACACAAGTTGAGGCCCCGACCACGTACCCTTTGATTTAGAAAAACAACTCTACACCAACTTAAGGTCAGGCGCAACTCCACTATTGTTAAATTTAGGTGAATAAACCCTCGTTGTGAAGATTAGGGTTAGGGTTAGGGTTAGGGTTAGGTTAGAAAATTATCTCGATGACCCTCCCTGGGTTAGGGTTAGGGTTAGGGTTAGGGTTAGGGTTAGGGTTAGGGTTAGGGTTAGGGTTAGGTGTTTGAAAAGGGACCCATCTCTGGTATGAGACCGGTTTTGCACGGGCCATTCCCCTGTCATGGTACCCCCTAGTCCCGGAGGCATTCCGGTCCGCCCTCCTTCGATATTGGACACGAGTCCAGCCGGACTCGGCCATTTTGGCACCTTTATTGGTGTGTTTATGGCCAAAATTCTGCCTGGCCAGGCGAGTACGATTTATGGTTTTATTAATTAATTTATTATGAATTTATGTATTTATTTAATAATGTATTTATTTAATAATGATGTATTTATTTATTTATATATTTATGAATAATGTATTATTTATTATTAAGGTATTATTTATTTAGAAGCAAAATGAAATAATATTTATGAAATGAAAAAACAAAAGAGGGAAAAACAAAATAGAAATGGCGTGCTTGTGCGCGACGTTTCGACTGAGATCAGTCTTCTTCAGGCTTCAGCACGCTCTAAAATATGGTGGGGTTAAAGGCAGCAGTCTTGCAGTCAGGTGTTGTGCACATGTGGAGAGTCTGTCGAGAAATGAGAGAGGAGTGCAGCTGCAGGGCCTTATATAGGCCGCATGCTCCGCCCTCTGGAAGACGCGGAGAGGGTATCAGACAGACAGATTAGTCAATTGTAGTCCTATAGTATCTGTAGTAGCTGTCACAGTAAACAAATGAACTATTTATGAACATGTTTTTTTTGTAAATGTATTGTTTTATTATTTTTTTATTTTTTTGTAGTTTTTAATTATTTTTTTTATTTTTTTATGTGATTTTATTAAATATTTAAGCAAAGTGAACTGATTCTGTCCTACATGGAATGCAATAAAATAATTCCACCGTACCGGCATACATAGAAGAGTTATTTCAATCAATGTTAAACAGATATAATGACATGAAGGAAAAGAAATATAATTTTAACAAAGTCATTGTCAGATGGGTGATTCCCATGTCCTATGTTCCGAATGTCTAGGTTGGATGTAAACACCTACAAGTTATGCATACACCCTGTGTTTTAAGGTTAGGCAAGAACCCTGTGTCCTTAGGGTTAGGGTTTGGGTTAGGCTTATGCATATACTCTGTGTCCTTAGGGTTAGGCAAGAACCCTGTGTCCTTAGGGTTAGGTTAGGGGTTAGGTTTGGGTTATGCATATACCCTGTGTCTTAAGTTTAGGCAAGAAGTCTGTGTCCTTAAGGTTAGTAAAAGAACTTGATAAAGGTTAGTTATTAAAGAAACGTTTGTTTAGTCCTTTAGGATGTCTCGTGACCAATTGTCTAATCCATTTGTTTTCTGCCTTCAAACGCTCTCTCTCTGTCCAGGTGGAAAGTGACTCCAGACCTGCAATGCGAACTGTGTGATTGCCAGGGAGAAGAAAATGTTTAACAAGAGGACTGTGGATTTCTTTTCGGTGTCGTATGTTGTACCTGTGTTGTGTGAACCTCACTCGCAGTGTGTTCCCAGTTTGACCTACATATTGTTTGCCACATTCAAAGCAAAAAATTAAGTATACACAATTAGCTGAATGTGGGGAAAACTGCTGCTCAAGTGGGAATATATGACCCGTGTGGTGACTTTTGACAAACTTAAGATGTACAAATGTGTCAATGAGAGAAGTAGGTTTTGTGAAGGTTTGAAGATTTGGTTTCAAGGTGGCTGACACCAACATTTGTTTAAGATTTAGATTCTTCTTAAAGGCTGAGATTACTGAATGAGTGGGTAATAGACCCTGCTGTGTTATATAAGAATTAAAGTTGTCCTTTAACCTCTTATTTAGTTTAAGTCCTGGAGTAGAGTAAGTTGTAATGAGAGGAATAATATTGCCCTCCCTCACTTTAGGTTTATTTTTATATGATTTGAAACATTGTCTCAGGAATGATCGACTATAGCCTCTGCCTCTAAGTGCTTTAAAAAGTATTTTAGTTGCATGATAAAATTCTGCCGACCTGGTACAAATGCGTGAAAATCTGGTAAGCTGCGACTTGACTAAACCTGCAAATGTACTTCGAGGATGGAAACTGGATTTATGCAACAATGCGTGTGTATCTGTAGCCTTAAAATACACTTTAATATCAACTTGATGTGACACTTCAAAAGCGGGCCCTTTGTAAACTGTGGTATCCAGAAAGTCCACTGAATCGTAACTCTTTGTGTGTTGAATTCGAATTGAAGGATCCAAAGTGTCCAATATTTGTAAAAATTGTTCAAACTCTGATTCCGAATCCACCCAAATTCCAAATATATCATCCAAATAGCGTAAATAATGAACAGGTTTCTTGGGGCACAGGGCCAGAGCTTTTGTTTCCCACTCTGCCATAAATATATTTGCATAAGCAGGAGCAAAACGCTTACCCATGGCTGTTCCTTTAATTTGCAGATAGTATTTCCCATCAAACTCAAAATCATTTTTTGTGAGATTAATACGTAACAGTTGTAAAAGTTCCTCATCAGGTCTGAATGGATCTGGGTATTTCTTAAAGATGTTTCTAACTGCTTTAATCCCAGCATCAATTGGAATATTGGTGTAAAGTGAAACAATATCGATGGTGAAAAACAAGCCTCTAGGAGGAACTTGTAGTGCTCTAACTGATTCAATAAAGTGCTTTGTGTCTTTAACATATGAGGGATGTCTGGTAGAAAGTGGTGTTAGATAGAATTCTATATACTCTGCTGTTGCATATGTATCACTGCCACAATCTGATACAATCGGTCTGCCCGGTGGAATCACATGAGGGACTGTCCATTTTTCTTTTTCTTTATGTATTTTTGGTAACATATAGAAGCGTCTGACTCTTGGCTCTGGAGGCCCTTTGAGGTAGCGTTTTTGTTTGGCTGTTATAAATTTCTTGTGATGTAAGGAGTCCAATATTGCGTGAACCTGTGGTATTGTTTCTGTGTGAATGGGTTGGTTTAAAGGCATATAATAGGTTGCATCTGCTAATTGCCTTTTGGCTTCATATACATATTGTGACCTGTCCATAATAACTACTGCATTCCCTTTATCTGCAGGTTTTATAACAATGCTTTTATTCTGTTTTAGATCTCTGAGATCCCGCAGGTCATCCCGCGACACATTTGGAACTTCCCTCATCCGAACAAAACCAGTTTTGAAAGATATCCTATCCTGTTTACGTAAGACTGCCAGCTCTGGGGGCAGTTTATCGGGGGGCGGTCTCCAAACCGAAGGTGGCCGAAATCTGCATGATAACATGTTTCTATTCATTTGTCTTTGACTGTTTTTGAAAAATAATGCCAGCTCTATTCTCCTATGATAGTTTTGGATATCATATTCAAACTGAATCTTTTGATCCTTGTGTAGTTGATAGGTCGGAATAAAAGTTAAGCCTTTTTCTAATAGTTTCAATTGTGTTAGTGAGGGACTAAATCCCGTACACAAAACCACAACATTGTTGGCTTCTAAACCCTCAACGCCCCTCTCTCTTATGTTTGAGGGGGTGGGAAATTTAACTCTTCCGCCCAGTGTTTAAGCATGTTCTGGGCTGTACCCCTTGTCCAATGAATGTCATCTGCTCTGGTCTCAAAAAGCTCATAAGAAAGAAGAGTCAAGTGTGCCATGTTACAGCAGATATGATTGTTTAGCGCGGTCAGATTGGCTTGGTCTGTTTGAGGAAGGTTCCTAGAATAGTTAATCAGTGGTATGTAAACACTAGCTTCTGGAAACTGTCTTTTGGCTTCTCTCACTGCAGTCTGAAGCTGTTTGATTGATGTGCCCCTAGGATCCTGATTCCTGGAATTAATGCCAAAAGACAGCACAATCTTGCGGACATCTCCCTGCTTGAGGGCCGTATTCATTAAGTGGGCGGCATTCAAGAAAGTTGCACCTGGATAGCTGTCAATCTGTAAGTCTCCATACTCATGGGAAATTATTCTGCCAACATTTGAATCTCCTATTATCAGATTAGGTTTGGTGACATGTAAAGCCCAATCACGTTTCTTTCTGTTTGTGTGTATGTGCTTTGTGACATTGAAGGATCTGCCATGGGTTGCTGGTATTGCTGCAGAATCGTCCTCCCCTGGAAAGAGACCAGTCATCAATTCATCATCTGTTGGAGAATTGAACATCACATCCCATTCATCCTCCTGCTGCTGTTCCCTCTCCGCCGCTGCAGGCGGGGGGCCTTGAGGCGCTTGTTCTACCGCTGGAGGAGAAGCAGTGGCAAATGTCTGCTGTGAAGAAGAGGAGGAAGATGAGGGACCATGTATCCCATCATCAAAGGACTCCTCTCTTACAACATTTGGATTGTTATTTTTCCTAAAGCGAACCTGTCTTTGATCCAAAGCTGCATGTTGTGGAGGAATTTCAATAATGTCAACCGCCTCTGTGGTCCTGCTTGGACCTGGGAGCACCCCTGTTTGGGACTGTGAGTGCGGGTGTACATCAGTCACCAGTGCAGCATTGTCTGAAGCAATCGGGGAGGGGAGAGAGTCCTGACTTTGTAACTCATGTATGTCCCCCTGTATGGGTGTACTTGTCCCCACATTCTCCCGTGGCGCTTGAGGTCTGACTTCAACCCTACATGTTTGCGTGCCAGATGTTCGAGTGACAGGAGAGGCAGGGGAAGGAGCAGGTATAGCCGTCCTAACCTGACGAGGAACTAATATTGGTCCCGCGTTTGGGCCTGTCTGTGGTCCATGCACCTGTGCGCGGACCTGAACTTCAGCTCTCTCATTGCGCTCTGCCTCCTGAAAACAATCTGCAATAAGGTTTCTGGCCTGATTCAGAGTAGCATTAGTCACTTTTGGTAAATTGCGTTTCACCCAGCGTTCTGCAACTGCCAGCGCTTCTGGCCAGTCTATGTAGGATTGCCTTTCCATTTGATATTGAAGATCTTTCAGAACTGTCTGGTAATGTTCCTCTAAGGCCTGTTTAGTAACATAGCCCCAGTTTTTGGCATTTCCCATGAGAATGTGTAGAATATCATCCTGAGCCAGAGCTGGCTTGATGCTCTGAGCTAGCTCTTTCACTTTCCTGTCAATCATGTTGTTGCCTGATCCATTGTTTTCATCCATCAAGTTATTCAGATGATGTTGCACTTTGATGGAATGGTGCATTAAGCGAATGGCCCTTGCTAAAGCTGGGTCTGCCGCTCTACGGATAAGACCATCTTCACCGCGTGAATTACTGCGGGCACGAAAACCTCTGGACCAGGCTCGTTTCCGAGAGGGATCCCTGAAACGAGGCCTAGAATCCCGGACCACGTCCGCGTAGGATCGTGTTCTGGACTGATGACGGCGAGTACTTCTGACATAGGGAGGCGCTGGCGGATCAGGTGTTTGAAAAGGGACCCATCTCTGGTATGAGACCGGTTTTGCACGGGCCATTCCCCTGTCATGGTACCCCCTAGTCCCGGAGGCATTCCGGTCCGCCCTCCTTCGATATTGGACACGAGTCCAGCCGGACTCGGCCATTTTGGCACCTTTATTGGTGTGTTTATGGCCAAAATTCTGCCTGGCCAGGCGAGTACGATTTATGGTTTTATTAATTAATTTATTATGAATTTATGTATTTATTTAATAATGTATTTATTTAATAATGATGTATTTATTTATTTATATATTTATGAATAATGTATTATTTATTATTAAGGTATTATTTATTTAGAAGCAAAATGAAATAATATTTATGAAATGAAAAAACAAAAGAGGGAAAAACAAAATAGAAATGGCGTGCTTGTGCGCGACGTTTCGACTGAGATCAGTCTTCTTCAGGCTTCAGCACGCTCTAAAATATGGTGGGGTTAAAGGCAGCAGTCTTGCAGTCAGGTGTTGTGCACATGTGGAGAGTCTGTCGAGAAATGAGAGAGGAGTGCAGCTGCAGGGCCTTATATAGGCCGCATGCTCCGCCCTCTGGAAGACGCGGAGAGGGTATCAGACAGACAGATTAGTCAATTGTAGTCCTATAGTATCTGTAGTAGCTGTCACAGTAAACAAATGAACTATTTATGAACATGTTTTTTTTGTAAATGTATTGTTTTATTATTTTTTTATTTTTTTGTAGTTTTTAATTATTTTTTTTATTTTTTTATGTGATTTTATTAAATATTTAAGCAAAGTGAACTGATTCTGTCCTACATGGAATGCAATAAAATAATTCCACCGTACCGGCATACATAGAAGAGTTATTTCAATCAATGTTAAACAGATATAATGACATGAAGGAAAAGAAATATAATTTTAACAAAGTCATTGTCAGATGGGTGATTCCCATGTCCTATGTTCCGAATGTCTAGGTTGGATGTAAACACCTACAAGTTATGCATACACCCTGTGTTTTAAGGTTAGGCAAGAACCCTGTGTCCTTAGGGTTAGGGTTTGGGTTAGGCTTATGCATATACTCTGTGTCCTTAGGGTTAGGCAAGAACCCTGTGTCCTTAGGGTTAGGTTAGGGGTTAGGTTTGGGTTATGCATATACCCTGTGTCTTAAGTTTAGGCAAGAAGTCTGTGTCCTTAAGGTTAGTAAAAGAACTTGATAAAGGTTAGTTATTAAAGAAGGGTTAGGGTTAGGGTTAGGGTTAGGGTTAGGGTTAGGGTTAGGGTTAGGGTTAGGGTTAGGGTTAGGGTTAGGGTTAGGGTTAGGGTTAGGGTTAGGGTTAGGGTTAGGGTTAGGGTTAGGGTTAGGGTTAGGGTTAGGGTTAGGGTTAGGGTTAGGGTTAGGGTTAGGGTTAGGGTTAGGGTTAGGGTTAGGGTTAGGGTTAGGGTTAGGGTTAGGGTTAGGGTTAGGGTTAGGGTTAGGGTTAGGGTTAGGGTTAGGGTTAGGGTTAGGGTTAGGGTTAGGGTTAGGGTTAGGGTTAGGGTTAGGGTTAGGGTTAGGGTTAGGGTTAGGGTTAGGGTTAGGGTTAGGGTTAGGGTTAGGGTTAGGGTTAGGGTTAGGGTTAGGGTTAGGGTTAGGGTTAGGGTTAGGGTTAGGGTTAGGGTTAGGGTTAGGGTTAGGGTTAGGGTTAGGGTTAGGGTTAGGGTTAGGGTTAGGGTTAGGGTTAGGGTTAGGGTTAGGGTTAGGGTTAGGGTTAGGGTTAGGGTTAGGGTTAGGGTTAGGGTTAGGGTTAGGGTTAGGGTTAGGGTTAGGGTTAGGGTTAGGGTTAGGGTTAGGGTTAGGGTTAGGGTTAGGGTTAGGGTTAGGGTTAGGGTTAGGGTTAGGGTTAGGGTTAGGGTTAGGGTTAGGGTTAGGGTTAGGGTTAGGGTTAGGGTTAGGGTTAGGGTTAGGGTTAGGGTTAGGGTTAGGGTTAGGGTTAGGGTTAGGGTTAGGGTTAGGGTTAGGGTTAGGGTTAGGGTTAGGGTTAGGGTTAGGGTTAGGGTTAGGGTTAGGGTTAGGGTTAGGGTTAGGGTTAGGGTTAGGGTTAGGGTTAGGGTTAGGGTTAGGGTTAGGGTTAGGGTTAGGGTTAGGGTTAGGGTTAGGGTTAGGGTTAGGGTTAGGGTTAGGGTTAGGGTTAGGGTTAGGGTTAGGGTTAGGGTTAGGGTTAGGGTTAGGGTTAGGGTTAGGGTTAGGGTTAGGGTTAGGGTTAGGGTTAGGGTTAGGGTTAGGGTTAGGGTTAGGGTTAGGGTTAGGGTTAGGGTTAGGGTTAGGGTTAGGGTTAGGGTTAGGGTTAGGGTTAGGGTTAGGGTTAGGGTTAGGGTTAGGGTTAGGGTTAGGGTTAGGGTTAGGGTTAGGGTTAGGGTTAGGGTTAGGGTTAGGGTTAGGGTTAGGGTTAGGGTTAGGGTTAGGGTTAGGGTTAGGGTTAGGGTTAGGGTTAGGGTTAGGGTTAGGGTTAGGGTTAGGGTTAGGGTTAGGGTTAGGGTTAGGGTTAGGGTTAGGGTTAGGGTTAGGGTTAGGGTTAGGGTTAGGGTTAGGGTTAGGGTTAGGGTTAGGGTTAGGGTTAGGGTTAGGGTTAGGGTTAGGGTTAGGGTTAGGGTTAGGGTTAGGGTTAGGGTT
The DNA here is from genome assembly GCF_951799975.1 of Gobius niger. Classification (NCBI taxonomy): domain Eukaryota; kingdom Metazoa; phylum Chordata; class Actinopteri; order Gobiiformes; family Gobiidae; genus Gobius; species Gobius niger. The sequence goes on along the minus strand of NW_027639250.1, from coordinate 7,810 downwards.
AGGGTTAGGGTTAGGGTTAGGGTTAGGGTTAGGGTTAGGGTTAGGGTTAGGGTTAGGGTTAGGGTTAGGGTTAGGGTTAGGGTTAGGGTTAGGGTTAGGGTTAGGGTTAGGGTTAGGGTTAGGGTTAGGGTTAGGGTTAGGGTTAGGGTTAGGGTTAGGGTTAGGGTTAGGGTTAGGGTTAGGGTTAGGGTTAGGGTTAGGGTTAGGGTTAGGGTTAGGGTTAGGGTTAGGGTTAGGGTTAGGGTTAGGGTTAGGGTTAGGGTTAGGGTTAGGGTTAGGGTTAGGGTTAGGGTTAGGGTTAGGGTTAGGGTTAGGGTTAGGGTTAGGGTTAGGGTTAGGGTTAGGGTTAGGGTTAGGGTTAGGGTTAGGGTTAGGGTTAGGGTTAGGGTTAGGGTTAGGGTTAGGGTTAGGGTTAGGGTTAGGGTTAGGGTTAGGGTTAGGGTTAGGGTTAGGGTTAGGGTTAGGGTTAGGGTTAGGGTTAGGGTTAGGGTTAGGGTTAGGGTTAGGGTTAGGGTTAGGGTTAGGGTTAGGGTTAGGGTTAGGGTTAGGGTTAGGGTTAGGGTTAGGGTTAGGGTTAGGGTTAGGGTTAGGGTTAGGGTTAGGGTTAGGGTTAGGGTTAGGGTTAGGGTTAGGGTTAGGGTTAGGGTTAGGGTTAGGGTTAGGGTTAGGGTTAGGGTTAGGGTTAGGGTTAGGGTTAGGGTTAGGGTTAGGGTTAGGGTTAGGGTTAGGGTTAGGGTTAGGGTTAGGGTTAGGGTTAGGGTTAGGGTTAGGGTTAGGGTTAGGGTTAGGGTTAGGGTTAGGGTTAGGGTTAGGGTTAGGGTTAGGGTTAGGGTTAGGGTTAGGGTTAGGGTTAGGGTTAGGGTTAGGGTTAGGGTTAGGGTTAGGGTTAGGGTTAGGGTTAGGGTTAGGGTTAGGGTTAGGGTTAGGGTTAGGGTTAGGGTTAGGGTTAGGGTTAGGGTTAGGGTTAGGGTTAGGGTTAGGGTTAGGGTTAGGGTTAGGGTTAGGGTTAGGGTTAGGGTTAGGGTTAGGGTTAGGGTTAGGGTTAGGGTTAGGGTTAGGGTTAGGGTTAGGGTTAGGGTTAGGGTTAGGGTTAGGGTTAGGGTTAGGGTTAGGGTTAGGGTTAGGGTTAGGGTTAGGGTTAGGGTTAGGGTTAGGGTTAGGGTTAGGGTTAGGGTTAGGGTTAGGGTTAGGGTTAGGGTTAGGGTTAGGGTTAGGGTTAGGGTTAGGGTTAGGGTTAGGGTTAGGGTTAGGGTTAGGGTTAGGGTTAGGGTTAGGGTTAGGGTTAGGGTTAGGGTTAGGGTTAGGGTTAGGGTTAGGGTTAGGGTTAGGGTTAGGGTTAGGGTTAGGGTTAGGGTTAGGGTTAGGGTTAGGGTTAGGGTTAGGGTTAGGGTTAGGGTTAGGGTTAGGGTTAGGGTTAGGGTTAGGGTTAGGGTTAGGGTTAGGGTTAGGGTTAGGGTTAGGGTTAGGGTTAGGGTTAGGGTTAGGGTTAGGGTTAGGGTTAGGGTTAGGGTTAGGGTTAGGGTTAGGGTTAGGGTTAGGGTTAGGGTTAGGGTTAGGGTTAGGGTTAGGGTTAGGGTTAGGGTTAGGGTTAGGGTTAGGGTTAGGGTTAGGGTTAGGGTTAGGGTTAGGGTTAGGGTTAGGGTTAGGGTTAGGGTTAGGGTTAGGGTTAGGGTTAGGGTTAGGGTTAGGGTTAGGGTTAGGGTTAGGGTTAGGGTTAGGGTTAGGGTTAGGGTTAGGGTTAGGGTTAGGGTTAGGGTTAGGGTTAGGGTTAGGGTTAGGGTTAGGGTTAGGGTTAGGGTTAGGGTTAGGGTTAGGGTTAGGGTTAGGGTTAGGGTTAGGGTTAGGGTTAGGGTTAGGGTTAGGGTTAGGGTTAGGGTTAGGGTTAGGGTTAGGGTTAGGGTTAGGGTTAGGGTTAGGGTTAGGGTTAGGGTTAGGGTTAGGGTTAGGGTTAGGGTTAGGGTTAGGGTTAGGGTTAGGGTTAGGGTTAGGGTTAGGGTTAGGGTTAGGGTTAGGGTTAGGGTTAGGGTTAGGGTTAGGGTTAGGGTTAGGGTTAGGGTTAGGGTTAGGGTTAGGGTTAGGGTTAGGGTTAGGGTTAGGGTTAGGGTTAGGGTTAGGGTTAGGGTTAGGGTTAGGGTTAGGGTTAGGGTTAGGGTTAGGGTTAGGGTTAGGGTTAGGGTTAGGGTTAGGGTTAGGGTTAGGGTTAGGGTTAGGGTTAGGGTTAGGGTTAGGGTTAGGGTTAGGGTTAGGGTTAGGGTTAGGGTTAGGGTTAGGGTTAGGGTTAGGGTTAGGGTTAGGGTTAGGGTTAGGGTTAGGGTTAGGGTTAGGGTTAGGGTTAGGGTTAGGGTTAGGGTTAGGGTTAGGGTTAGGGTTAGGGTTAGGGTTAGGGTTAGGGTTAGGGTTAGGGTTAGGGTTAGGGTTAGGGTTAGGGTTAGGGTTAGGGTTAGGGTTAGGGTTAGGGTTAGGGTTAGGGTTAGGGTTAGGGTTAGGGTTAGGGTTAGGGTTAGGGTTAGGGTTAGGGTTAGGGTTAGGGTTAGGGTTAGGGTTAGGGTTAGGGTTAGGGTTAGGGTTAGGGTTAGGGTTAGGGTTAGGGTTAGGGTTAGGGTTAGGGTTAGGGTTAGGGTTAGGGTTAGGGTTAGGGTTAGGGTTAGGGTTAGGGTTAGGGTTAGGGTTAGGGTTAGGGTTAGGGTTAGGGTTAGGGTTAGGGTTAGGGTTAGGGTTAGGGTTAGGGTTAGGGTTAGGGTTAGGGTTAGGGTTAGGGTTAGGGTTAGGGTTAGGGTTAGGGTTAGGGTTAGGGTTAGGGTTAGGGTTAG